>NW_026865426.1:0-7021 GCF_026571515.1 Ruditapes philippinarum | reverse complement strand
CTAGTTTTCAAATGTGTATTGTATTAAGGGAACTCGCCCATTTGGCAGAATTTAAAAGGTTTACCAAGTTGCCACCCATGGGCCGGTGCCCAAGTGATTGATATTCCAATCTGAACCTCTTACTATTTTTTTTACATTAATCAATTCATGATAGGGGGAAATTGAACCTTCCAAGGCAAGCAATTTTATTCCAAAATGCACTGAAATGACGTTATTTTAACCCAATTTGTTTATAAATCACTAAAATGATGCCCCCCAACCCCACCACCCCTCATTGTCAAATGAAATTTCCAATTTCTTGCATGGGTAAGACTAACAGAAACACCAGTCTGATATGCATGAAAACATATTCATAATTCAGGGCTCTGCAACTGAATATCTGCAGTAGATTGTGAAATATAAAAAACACTTATATTTAAATCAACCCCTATATTTAAATCAACCCCTTAAGCTATTTAATTTGTTAAATGGATTCATTTAACTTCTGTATTTTTTTAAAAGTGCATTATAGGAAATACAGTCCCACCCCAGTTATTCGACAACCCTTTATTCGAATACCCGGCATTATCCGAAGTAGATCGGCGGTCATGTTTTTATCTCTAATTAAATCAATATAAATACGGGCGTAATTTTTTCGAAATGCATTATCCGTATACCTCCTATTTTTAGAAGTAGAATTTCGGTCCCGATTATACAATTATGAAAGAATTTCACACCTTTTATTAAAAGCCATCCAAATTATTATTTGAAGCTAGACTAATTGGCGCAGATCCACTTGCTGACCGGTCGACTTGTGAAAAATATCATGCGTGTATATAGACAATCATGATAATAATTCTTTGTGTGTTCTTTAATCAACTTTAATTACTGAAAATTGAAAGCTATGCACCGTGTCCGATTTTGTTTCTGCTATTGCTTGAAGATGACAGCAATAATTTTCATACATACCGTATATCTGAATTTGTCAAAACACCCAAAACATTTTTTTCATTATTTGTAACGCTACATGAGAGCCTTTAAATCCTAATCGAAAATACCAGAGTTTAGCTGTAAATATCGATACTCACAGTAGTGACAACACGGCCATTATCAAGGTTTGGCGAAACGAAACTATACATCATATAGAATAAAATGCAAGTATTTATGTCTTCAATGTCAATAAAATAATTTTTGCCCGTATTTTCTCTAATATTTATTTTTCTTAATCGATTACAGGAAGTAAGTGTGTTGTAAACAGTAGTTTTGTTATGATTGGTCAAAGTGGAGTAGTTTTCGTCTATCACAATATTCCAATTTCTATTATTCGAACCCATCGATTATTCGAAGTAAATATTCAGTCCCAGGCACTTCGAATAAACGGGGTTGGACTGTAGTTAAATATTTAAAGTTTGTCAGCCAAAAGTTGTTATAGAGCCTGGTGAGAGTCTGTTTAGATAATTAGTACAGGCTCAGGCCTGACACAAGGATAAAAAAAAATATAGGAAAAAGAATAAACTGTTTTGGTTTTGATATTAATTTTGTGGTAATTTGTGGCAATTATGAAAAAGTTATAATTTATTGATAGTCTGTACATCATGATATATATAGACAAGTTTATTGATTTAAACCTTAGTTTAAAATATGATAAGATTTATTTACCAGCGTACCAATTAAGTAATTGAATTAAATGATCTAGAATCCCAGGTGACTAACGGATCCCACGTTTTTTCACATCATTGTTGTGACACAAAGCCATGTTGAACAAAATAAAATTAATCATCTTTTATTAATTCATATATCAGTTACTGTTTTAGTAAGACTGTAGATTATGCAAGAAAAGCACATTTTATTAAATGTGAAACTTTTTTTTTTCTTTTTTTTTTCATTATACCAGCTGGAGGCATCTGGCTTTATATTTAAGACCATGGCATTTATACCTTAAAATAACATTACATTTTGTATGTAACTAAAAAAAAACATACAGGCTTTAATTAACCAGATGTTTGTGATCCTTATTATATAAATACTTTTATTACTTCTTATTTTTAGTTACTTCATTTGTTATAACTTTTTTAAGTGTCACAGTCTATTTTAAACATAATCTCCAACGTCTTATTCATTTAATCATAAAGAGCTACCAGCAAAAGGTCAGAATATTTAAATTAAAGGAAATTCTTATTATTAATATTAATAAACACTTAAGGTTTGGTTATAATATAAATCATGACTTATTTTTCTATTTTAAATGTTATTTTAAAATTTCCTGGCAGTGCTTAATCACAAAACTATATATGACTGGTTAATAAATGAAATTAATATGAAAGGAAAACTTTATTAAATAAGCAATAATGCTTTTAAGAAATATAAAATGTTTTTATTATATGAGGAAATACGGCCACCTGATAATCCTTACATTAATTGCTGTTTATTCTTTGGGATTGTCTGTCACTTTTTGTACTAACTTTGTGATTAATTTATCTTGCTATGAATTGATAGATTAAAGCCAGCAATAAGTTTCAGGTGGTTTAATATTTAAATGTTTTATTGAAATGTTTAAAATTCAATTGGAAATAGAAAATATTAGTCTGGATGAAAGGATTGGTTTGCCTGAACTTAGTTCTATAGGAGAAGCTTTGGTTTTGTAATGCAGGGATTGTAGTTTTGATCCTTGAGCGAGGTGAAACTTCTCCGTGACAATCGTGAACTCGGACATTGAATCTAATAATTATGGTCATTTGTCTCTCACTGTTGATTGAAAAATCATGTAAAAAGTAGTTAACTTAGTTCATTTGCAGAGAAATTTGTTATTAGTACTTATTACTGGTAAGTTAACCTGGATAGCTGGTCAAGCAGGGTTTTCATTATTAACAGATTGTTGATCCGTATCATTGCTTGAAATGCTGTTGAAATCGATTGTATTTTCAGCCTCAGTGTAGATTAAAATTTCCCCATTGACCATTGTCCAAATTGATTGTTTTTGTTGGCACTTCTGTTGTCTAACATAAAAATGTAAACCCTGTCAAGAAGACTTACCATAGAGATACAAATAAAATAAAGTGTTAAAATTTGTCAAAAATTAGAATAACTGAATTAAATTATCTTTTTATCTTTCATATGTTTAGGAACTTTGGCTGATCAAGACATACCCTATTTTAAATCGGCTAATTGTGTTCTAAAAACCACCAAACAAACAAATGCCAAATAGAAAATTGTTGTTATATAGAAATACTATGCCTGTATGTTATTAGATGAAAATTTTAGGATTGTGATAGTTGCGTCAGTGAAATTATAGAACAAAAAAGCCACAGTTTTAGTTTCCAAGTAATATGAAGCATACGATATAAGATTACTGGAGTTAATGAATCAACTAGGCGGTGAAGGTGTCTCAGTGATCTGATTCTGAACTTTATACTTGACTTCTAAATGACCTGCATTTTTGCTCTTAATTTTTGTTTGCAATTACTCTAATTTTGTTTAACCCCTTGATCTGCTAAATTTTGTAAATAGACTTGTCCGACTTCAATTTGTGGGACTGTCCCATTATCAAGTTTGGGGATATCATGATAAAAATTTAATGTAAGTAAGCTTACAATCACGGAGCTGCCGGTCATGTATATAGACATGCATTGCTGTTGGAAATGAAATATAACTGCACAAGCATGAATTATACTGTTAAAAGAGGAATACATCAATAATAAACTTATACACTCTTGTATTTCCATTAAAATGAAAATTAATACAAACATGAAATACTGTTAAAATAGAAATAAAACTAATAACAATACATGTATACCTGTATTGCTGTTGAAATAAGAATTTATACAAGCATGAAATGCATTCTGTAATATTAAAGGGAAATACAAATAATAAACATAATTATAAACTCTTTTATTTCTGTTAAAATGAAAATTCATACAAGCATAAACAATAACTGTTAAAATGGAAAAAGAAATAATGAATATACCTGGATATACACCCGTATTGCTGTTGAAATGAGAACTTACCCCCACAAGCATGAAAACATTCTGTACTGTTAAAAGGGAAATACAAATAATAGACATGATTGTAGAATCTAAAGTCTTGTATTGTTATTAAAATGAAAATTCAAACAAGTTTGAAATAACGTTAAAATGGAAATACAAAAAATAAACATAACCTCCTGTGTTGCAGTTAAATTGAGAATTTACATAAAAATGAAATACTGTTAAAATGGAAATCAAATGATGTATTTTGCTGTGTAAATTGAAATTGATACCAGCATGAATGAAAGTACAGAATTGCACAAATATAATTATGAAATAGTATACAGTTGAAATTGAAATACATATAATATTGTTATGTTGTCAGATTTAATTAGACAAAAAGTATATAATAAAGTTAAAATGAAGTGCATATAATATTGTTATGTTGTAAATTTAAAAAAACAAAAATGCACTTAAGGTGACAACAGACACTTTCCGTGGTACTCACATAAATGTCATTTAAACCAAGTTATTTTAGTAATAATTGTTATTCATTTAATCTTTGTGCATTAAATGTCGTTGATCATCATAAAATATAACATATTTGAAAAAAATGCCTTTGTAAATGAATGATTTTGAATAAAAATCCTAAAATTTTAAATCGTCATATCAAAGTCATTTTTTATTTTTTTGTCATCAAACTTTTGGAAAATAACCATACTTATATTATCTGGGGAACCGTGTCTCAAATTTTTTATATCTTTTCTCAAAAAAATATTACGTAACGTCAAACAAAATATGCGACTTTTTTCACCATACATATTACGTAATTAAAGATAATTAAGTCGCTGATTGAGCAAACATAAATCCCTGACACGGTTCCCTCCGTAAATGAATTTCCTTTCATGTGCTTTAAACCGCATGTTAATTGCTTGATTATTAAAAAAGTTATGCCGATTCAAAGTTAGTCCGACCCGCATCAAACGAAGTGTCATAAATCGGCTGTTCTCTCTCGGACCCCTACGTTTCACGCTAAATAATTGCATAATACACAAATATCGCACCAGAGAGGGTCACAAGTTGCCCCGTAACATACTCTAACAACATTTTATGACCCAGTGACATCTGACCAATTAAAAAAGCTGCTGATTAATATCAGTTTATAGCCGAAATTTTCTTCAATTCTTAACGTGATTTACTGTTCGTCTCATATCTGTCGCACATGTCACGTGACTATCGGTAAAATTTGAGGCACTCAGTGGGGGCAAATGGAACGCATTTGCGCACCGCTAGCGGGATATTTAATTGTTTCCTATTTGAAGTTTTTTATTATTATCATCAGCATTATTATTGTATTATACCAGTGTCATTCTGCCTGTGTATTCGTGTATGAAATTCCGTTAAAATATAAAATACAATAACAAAAAACTGAGCTTCTGACAGTCTTTTAAAGTCCATGGTAGATGTACAAATAAGAACGGGATAGTATATATTTTTTTTCCACCAAATTGATAATGCTTCACATATTTTAATAAAAGGCATTACTCGATCATTATGATGTGGCCTTCTTGACTTCTATAATCATGAATATCATCTATGCACGGCATAGAGATCCAGTTTCTACCGGGATAGACAATAAATTTCATACTTTGTCCCAGATTTATTAGTACTGTGTCGGATTTACTGGCGAACAATTTATTTTCACTGAGAATATATTTTAATATCTTTTTTTATTCATAAAGAAATAATCATCCTTAGACAATCTAAAATGGTTTAGAAATTTGTCAGGACACCTTACCACAAGTCATATAAGCGTTCACATAAAAAAATGTCGTCTGTTGTTGTTTTACTTTGACATTGTTAGAAAACGAGGTTGAATGTTTAAAGTAAGCCCTTGAATCTGTACAAAAAGTCGATCAACTCAATGTTATATATATATCAGATTAACGGGATAGACAAATTATTTTCACACATTATGGATATTTTAGCAACTACATTTTTAATCAACCCGTGGTCGTGCGATTTGCCGCTATGCTTAATTATTTATGTTTCATACATTATGTTACGTACATTGGCCGACATTTTCTTAATTTAAAAAAAAGGCTAAATGTTGAGATATTCATAAAAGATGTACGGTAGATGAAAACTATACATGTATTACGAGAAGTATGGACCAGTATGGACCTGTAATTCACGGATATATGGAACTACCGATTTCCCCTCATTGATGCCTCAACAGGGGGCGGAGCGTTATCGATAATCGACAGGTTACGCGAATAGCAGATACAAATAGTATAGGTACCGTTTTAAATCGTTTAAAACCACATTTTTTGGACTAACTGCTTCCAAAATTAAATCACGAATGTGTTCAGAAAAGGTTGATAAATCTACTTAGCAAAAAATCTCATTTTAGGTATTTTCAGTGATAATTGACTCCGTTGTCACCTTAAAGTATGACATACTGCTAAAAGTGAAATAGACATATGATTTCATTATGCTGTTATATTAAGAATACAAAAATGGACAAAAAGTATTAGATACAGTAAAATTTGAAAAGCTGTTATATTTAGAATAAAAAATGCACAAAAAGTATGAAATACAGAAAAAATTTAAATTCATATATGCTATTTAATATTTACGATACAAAAATTGACAAAAAGTATGAAATACAGTTAAAGCGTGAAATACTTTGGAATATATTGTTTGAAACCAGTATTATACTCTTGTATAGATTTTAAATATAACCATATAACCCTTTACTGCTTTTTAAACTATAAAACATAAGCATGACTGTTTATATTGGCAATAAAAAATGATATCAGCATGAAATTCCTGTGAAAAACCTTTTCTATATCAGCCAACAATTGTCTTAATTTAAGTATTTGTAGATGAACTAAATGCTGTCAATGAAATTATTTATTTATGATATTTTAGAATGTATAGATTTTATTGTGTTTTTTTGTTCAAAATGTAGATATAAGTGTCAGTGGGTATTGTCGTTAAATATTTCTACATTTGCATTCTGATGATTCTCTGTTAGGCATTTATAAACTAAGAAGTGCTAAGAACCTTGCCTTTTT
>NW_026865425.1:0-8321 GCF_026571515.1 Ruditapes philippinarum | reverse complement strand
GGGGCACGAGAACCCAAACTCTTTTTTTCCCTTTAATTTTTGGATTATTCCCCTTTTGTTTTTTTTTAAATTTTTTTGAAGTTTTTTCCCGGAAACCCATAACCGGAAACCAAAAAAAGATATAAACAAGAAACTTGGTAATTATAGATAACGGGTGACTAGAAGTGAGGGGCAAAAAAACAGTAACCTCCCTTTTCCAAATTTTGGAAAATTATTGCCCCTTTTAAACCCCTTTTTCCCCAGGGACAAAACTCTGAAACTCCCAAAGGGGGTGAAATTTCCTGTTTCCAAAACCTTTCGTGGAGAGCACCCGGCTAAAACCCGGGGCCCTCTTGTCCATTTTTCCCGGGGTGGCGACCAAAAATAAAGCGGTTCAAAAAAAAAAAAACTTTTAAGAAAACATTTGATTTTTAAAAAAGTTTATAAAAAGATAGGGCACGCTTCCTCCAGTGACACAATTACCGATTTTTTTGTTTGAATATGTAATCTTTGTTTGTCATTATATTTTGTCTGCCCGTCATCTCTGTTGTAATAAAAAATGAAATATGATTTTGACTTTTCATACGAGGTCACATGGGAATGAGGTTTTTTATCAATACTACGAGTAGACTTTAGTTGTAGTGATATCTATGCAATGCAGAACCCTCCTCATAACACATAGACATGTTTCATAAAATAAATCTTTATGAAAGCTCAAGTTATGAAAAATGTATTTATTTTCCATCAGGTGTTGATATTTGATAATTGAAATACTTTCGTTTTCATTTATAACCAAACATATGATGAAATTATTGTTCAATCGGTTCAAAGCTTAGAAACCAGTAATCCTATCGGATGGCGTCGATGCAATTTAAACAGAAAATTAACTTTGATTAAGAAAGCAATCAAGAAAAACGTTTTTCTGCTTAAAATAAAAATAAAAACCAATTAGAGTCGTCGATTCTGACCAAAAAAATCTTAAATATCCCTCTCAAATACTTGTTAATTTCACACTAGATCTGATATTAAAAAGAACAATTATAAAGTCTTAAAAGTAAGAATGACAATAATTGTACATTTTATTGTTCGTAAGTTCTAAAAAAATGCTTGAATAAAAAAAGAATTGAAATTATTCGGAGTTGGTCTACAATGTGACCAGGATTTTAGGAATGTATAAGTTGCGATACAATTATTACAAAATGTCTTGAGAGAAAAATGTTGATCTAGTCCTAAGTGATTTGGTATGAGCATATAAATGATTAATTAAGATCTTTTAGATTTTTGATATTAAATTATTTTCTGGCTTTGTTGTAACATGTAATTGTTAAAATATTATTGATATAATTTTAATGGTGTTGCAAACCTTCCTACCAATTCACTGTAACATACAGTCAAACCTGTGAACAGAGACAACATCATTTTAATAAGCTAGTGGACCTTATTTGGAACCTACTCTGTTATTTTTTATCAATGAAGGGCTTTTGAAGCGCGACCTTGATATACACAGTGTGAACTCATTATACAGGTGGTATTTAACACATAGGTTTAAAACTTTACTTTCATTAAGTTAAATTAACTGTATATCACTTCAAGTCCAAAAAAGTTAAATTAATAAACATTCTTTACCGAACAAAATCATTAAAGGCGAATAAGTCGTGTAGAAATATTTTATACCTTCAGGCATCTGTTTAAATGACAGCTGCTTTTCTAATAATGAATGAATGACTGAAGCTTGTATCATTGACCAAGGAAATATAATTAGATTATAAAGAAAATTAGTTCATATAAAGTCTAGACTGTTATAACTGTCGCTTAACGTAACTGGCAAAATGGACATATGAATATTTTTTCCAAGAATAACTATCTAGATTATGAAAGTGTTTTTCTTTTCTTTCAGAATTATCACTTAATCTGGTGATACGTAAAGCTTTATGCTTCGAGGAGAACTTAATGGTTTTAACTATTATACAGAATCGTTAATTACTGAAGTACTGTTTGATCATATTTCAGTACTTTTTCATTAATTACTTGTTTTCGTTGTCGTTCATTTAAGAAATTTATCAATTGCGGTTTTAATGGATTTGTAATATACTTATTGAAAATCAAATAATGTTGATATTAGTTTAAACATTGTAAAATAAACAACATAAAAACTCGCATTGCCTTGTGACCTTACAACATGTATTTCTATATGACCACATCTGTAGATGTAAATCAGAAAATAATGTAAATGTCACCAAGTAATGGTTAGAAACACTTATGATTCAGTCGTATTCTTACATGGCAATAGGGCAGATGCTGCAACAATACGTTCATTCGATAACTCGTAAACAGTGTCTGTTTATCAATATGCAATTTTAATTGACTTGCTAATATATTATGACTATCTCTTTAAAATGTCAACCTGAAGTCTTAATTATACTGAATATGAAAGACAATTACAACAACAGGCATGTATTTATTTATTTATTCATAGAGGATATTCAAGTTTTTCTTTAAATACGTAATTTATTTTCATTGAGTGGTATGAAAATAAATTTTTCACGAGTGGCGGTAGCCACGAGTGAAATATGAAAATTTTCATACCACGAGATAAAAATGAATTACGTATTTAAAGAAAAAACTTGAATTTTCTATTTATTATATACCTTTTCTCATTTTCAACCTTACGATTGACAAGACTTCCCCTTTAATTTTGTGTATTGCCTGAACCGCACAACGACTGTAGCTGTTTTTTTATTTATAACGCTCTAAAAATAGTTCTTACTCTAGATCAACATAATTCACCTTTGAGAAAGATTTATTAATTTTAGATAACTTTTAGATTAACAGCATTTTTTTTATTCTATTAATATTAATTTGAAAATTTAAAAATGGTTGTTTTCAAAAGCTTTAAATTCATCCGCTTCTCGATCATTAGTGACGCCATTTTGCGAAAAAAGGCATGTTGATTAGCAGACACGCATTAATTTGGACAAATTTATGTCATTATGAAGGGAGGAATAGGGGAAACACATCTGAAATGTGAGAAAACGTTTATTACAGCATATGAACATCAAATTATAGACTGTCAATATGTGTATTAAAATTATAACTTATTTATGTGTTTCAACTGTGCCAAGGGCGACAATCACATCAGATGATCAACAGATCAAAACATGTGTAACAGTAAAATGTTTCAAAACAGGAATTAACGTTAATCAACATTATTTGATCACTGATGCTAATCTTCCAAATACAGTTTATTCTGAGTCAGAGTCTATTGGAAGTATCCTTCGGCGTTTCCTTACTGGTGGAGAGTTCATGATGGCCTGAACATTTGAATTTGATGTGTTAGACATGTGACTTATGTGGAAATGGACATTGATATTTCCACTGATCTGGTTTCCACTGAAAAAAAAACACCTAAAAAGTCATACGGATTCCTGAGAGCCGGTTGTTGAACGTGGTCACTGATATGAGTCGCTGTGTGCTGACGACTGGTGTAAACATGGTGTGGAGCTGAGATATCTCTTGATTTAGTGCAGGTGTTTGGAGGTAATTTACTCAATGTCCTTGAAATATCTTTCTGTTGACTTTCATTCAACGTGCTGTAATTGTTGACACTGTTTACATTTTTGTGGCCACTAATCTGAATGATGTGGTTGGGTGCAACGCCAGCATCATTTAATGTCTGAACCATCCCTTTCCTTACACTGTAAATAAATGGTATTTTTTAATTTTTTTATACATTAAATTTTTAAGCAAAGTCAATCAAATTTTTTAAGTCAATCACAATATTTTTAAATCTAATTATTAAACAAAAGAAGCTAGCAGCCTTTAATGTAATTGAAAATTCATTAATTAAAAAAAATAAAGAAATATCATAGATATTTGATGACATATAGAACACCTTATTTTATGTAATCATTTTTTCATGTATATCATTTTTTAAAATTGCCGACAGAATTACTAATGAGGAATTTTGCTGTCGGCTTTTTTCAAATGAAATTCTAATAGTAAATCTACCGTAATAATGTTCGCACAAACTTTCAAATTAATAAAACAGTGAGGACGATTAAATTGAATTTTTTCTGTTTTTTTTTTTATTTTATTGAAATATATATAAATTTCTCTGATTTATGTTAAAGAAAGTTGTAAAAGTAATTTTTGCATGATTTTTCAAATATATAAAACAAGATTTATGGTTAAATAGTAGTTTAATACATGCCACAGTTTGTTTTGATAAAGAATTGAAATGAAAGTGTGTTTAATTTAATTCAAAAAATAATTTTCTATAATTTTTCTAATTTGTATTGGTTTAACATTGTGAAAATATGAAATATTAAAACTTTTTTTCCTATTAATGAAATGTTTAAATGCAATTTTTATTTATTACTTGCCTGCATGGTGTTAAATTTGGCTTATCTATGTTTGCTGCATGCTTCATATCCTTCATTATGCTGTATATTTTGTTAATCCCCATGGCACATTTCTTATACCAAGGTTTTCCATTTTCAGGTACGTTAGAAGCTACAGTTAGGAAGAATGGAGAGTTTGGCTCCAACATTGCTTCTGGACGGCTATTAGCAAATTGCTTATATAAAGCCACTGGACAACGCGCCGGATTTTCAATAACTTCATAAGCTCTTGGCTTTATTTTCCTTGTATCACGAGGATCAGCCCAAGTCCTAGTTTTAGTTTGGCGCTCCTGACTTTACACCAGATATTCGGAGCCATCATCATCAGACATCAACTTTACATCTCCCCAACAAAGAGAATGAACCTCTGTGCCAGTCCGCATACCAAAAAAATGGTGCAAATAAACCTCATAGAATTTTGAAGTGCTCCAGGATTGTTTCCACCAAGCTGGATAGAATTTCTCTAAATCGTCGGATGTTATGGCAGCAGCAGCATTTGGGTTGTTGCCTTTTCCTTGTGATTTTAAGTGTTTTGTTTTTGCTTTCAACACCTGCTTACATTTCTGGAAAACCTGATCTTTGGATAGTGAGAAACCATATTGGTTCACATTGAGAAACCTTTGAATGCTTTGGAACTTTGATATGAGAGAGTTTGGCTCATATTCCTGGCCATCTTTTTTCCTTACTGCATAGATAAAATTACTCACAAAGGCAGATAACTCTTCAGGAGGGATTTGTATTTTCCTACTTTCAGCCACAGAGACCAAACATTTTTGGAATAATTTAATGTCTTGGTCAGTTTTAACTTTAGTGTTCTTATTAATGCCATCTTCAAGAAATTTATCAACAACTTCTGTGTTTGAAGTAACAAATCGTGGATTACCAATATTTATTGTGTTGCTGACATCTTCATCTTGTTCAGTAGGATGAACTACCGGTTCATTTTCATTGACATTATTTGGAACTGATTCATCATCCTGTTGCAAGATCATAGCTGCCTCAATCAAATGAAAATCAATGTTAGCCAAGAACTCATCTTCTTCATTGTCTATTTCAATGTCTAACTCAATGTTGCTTTCTTGTGACATTTTACAGAAGACAAAAACTGATTTTCAAGCTTTTGACATAGCTATCATTAGTCTAATAAGCATCTATTGATACAGATTTTATGTAAGGAATAGAACTGAATAGAACAGAAATTTGTTAAAGGGACACTCTTTTTTGTACTGAATTGTTTTTTATTATAAAATTATTATAAATTAATTTTTTTTTTCCTTTTTTTAAAAATTATTAATCTGCTGTGAATTTAGAAGAAAGTAGTCCGGCAAAACACCAGTGAAAATACGGAAAATATGTTTCACTGCAGTGAAAAATAAATTTTTATAGTGAAAATACGGAAAATGAAAATACACATTTTATTTCATCAATATTTCTCAATATTTCATCTATAAGTATATAATAAATTTATTTATTTATAATGCAAGTTAAATTGTCCATTTTCTCTGCATAAGGTCAAAAATCTGGAAACAAAGTGATCCAATCATCACAAAACTACATAACCACTAAAGACTCAGTTTAAAACACGAAACTCGTCTCTTATTACCCGAACTCATCACATGATATTTGTTTCGCCAATGGTTGCGTTGACATATATCAGACTATTTTCTTTATATATGAAATAATTGACAATATGTCCGATATAACAACAAACAGCCTCCGGAATAAGTTTGCAAATCCGGAATTTTCGCAAACTCAGCTACCTTTTTTAAATTGATTAGAGAAAAGATTTAAAGACCTGTCAATAATAGAGATAGAGTCAAGTAAAACCTGGCCTTTGAAATGACGATACCCTTAAAATTAAATGCAGGGGAGACATTCAAAGTTGGCCGTCCCATGGGGTTTTTCGATTCCCCCACTGGGGATTTGGTCTCCCAGTGGGAGTTTCGTGGGGTTTCATTTCCTCTTTACGAGAATGGGAGAAAAAAATCACGGGAGAATTAAAAAAATTTATATGCCATTATTTTAAAAAAAAATCACTAATCTTGACTTTAGATATTCCTTCCTAAAAATATAGATCGAAATATAAATATTTTTAGAATCTCCCATTTTCATTATGGGTGAAACGCACCCATGGATGAAATCACCCATCTTAATAATGGGAAGAAAATCCTATTTTGATAAATGGGATAAAATCCAATTTCTTATAATGGGAGATAATTCCCATTCCTTGCAAATGGGAGAGTGTTCTATCTTTTAGGTGTGGCGCTTATAACATATAATACAAAATATACGAATAAAATAAAATCCAAAAAACAAATAAAATGGCAGGGAATATGCAACAAAATAATAATAATAATAATAATTATAATAATAGATAAATAAATAAATAATAGATCTAATAACAAAAATAATAAAAATAACAATAATTATAATAATAATAATTATAATAAGAAATAAATAGTAATAATAGTAATAATAATAATAAAAAAATAATAATAATAGATAAATAATAATTATAATATACATAAATAATAATAATAATAATAATAATAATAATAATAATAATAATAATAATAATAATAATGATAATGATAATAAAAATAATTATAATAAAATTAATTAATAATAATATCGATGATAATAATAATTATGATAATTATGATTAGAATAATGCTAACAATAAGAAGAAGAAGAAATAATAATAATTTATAATAATAATAATAATAGTAATAATAATAAAAAATAGTAATGATAAAAATAATAATAATAATAAAATAAAAATCATCATAATAACAATAATAATAATAAAAAATAATAATAATAATTATAATAATTTATAATATTGATGATAATAGTATTAATGATAATGATAATAATTGTAATAATAATAATAATAATAGTAATAATAATAATAATAATAATAATAATAATAATAATTATAACAAAACAGGCATTGGCATTTTATCTTGGAATATGACGGGAATGAATACAGGAAAGTATCATATGTAACGATTTAATCACCAAAATTCATTTAAATATAAAACAATCCAAAATGCTTTGATGTACTCTTCGCCGGTCTGCTATCTGTATTTTCTGTCTCATCCAGTCTATTTTGACATTCAAATAGTTTCACAAGCTAAATGGCAAGGCTCTCCTGGTTTTGAAGTATATAACTTATTTGAATTCATTAAATATAAATACCGCGGTAAGATTTTTTTTTTCGAAAAACAAACAATATGTTGATCACTTCGTTTAGTTGTAATAATAACCTTATAGAAAACAAATTTTTAATATTGTTCATATAATGGATAAAACCAACCAATTCCAATAATGGAAATTGTTTCATTTTTCTATTGTTATCATCGTCGGATGAAAAATTAGTACTGAAAATTTTTCAAAACAAACAAACAAACAAAAATACATTATTTATAAGATTAAACGGTAATATGCTCAAATGGTAATCTAATCGGTGTCATTCAGATTTTTAAGACGTAGCGATTAAGTAATAAGGGATGAAAAACAAGTGTGCCGTAAGGCGTGCGTAGCATAAAGCCATACATAGAGGATATTTGTTTGTTTCAGTGTAAGATCGAAAAATATTTCACCGAGTGAACACCAGATGCAATATTTTCCACGAGTGGCGTAGCCACGAGTGAAAATATAATAGCTGGGGTTCACGAGTGAAATATTATTTGATCTTACATGTAAAACAAACAAATTTTCTGTTTATTTCATGATTTTTTAACGATTTTTACACCTTTTTACTGATTTTTGCCGCGTAACGTCATGCTCTTATCTTCATGACGTCATCAAATAATAACGTCACAATGTTGAAGCAAAATATAATTCCATGATTATTTTTTAGATTTTAGATGTTTTTCAGCACAACGTTCGTAAATATTTACGAACTACAGTTATCACGTACATTTGTTATTATGATTG
>NW_026865424.1:0-39408 GCF_026571515.1 Ruditapes philippinarum | reverse complement strand
TCATTTTGGAACTTTTTGAATTTGGTATCCTTTTATCCTAATACGCCGGGGTGCTGAAAAATTAAATACATATATATTTATTGTATGAATAACAATGATACGTCAATTCCCAAACCAATTCGTTTTTAACAAAATATTTCAATGCACACATGCATAATATTAAAGTCATTTTAGATCAGTAGAACTTAAAAAAACTCGCTAGTTAACGACAAGAACTTTTGGAATAATACTAACCGAAGCCGATGATGATGGCATATCTTTCTGCTGCGACAAGTGATCTTCTAGAAGGGAAAATAGACAAGAAACATGATTTCAAAATTTAATTTATTTTAAATTATATTCATTAATTTCTTCGTTTGACAAGTGAAATAAAGATGGGAAACAAATGATGGAAAATCGATACAATCTAAATAATATCAAATGTAGTGCTGTCTTAGGAAGCACAATCAAACACCCGCGCGCATCTATTGTTTATAATCTATGACCTCATCTGTATTGATAATCAAAATATTTTCAAATTTGTTTTAATTCATTTGCAATATTATGTTGACTTATTAAATTGAATTACCTTCTTTGAATTGATTGCAAATAGTTTTAAAGATAATATTCTCAAATACTTACAAAATGGAGATTAATTCTTTAGTAATGATTCAAAATAAAACAATATCAAAATTATTTTGTCACGCACATGATCGCCTGTAATATTTGTATTCTGAGCATTTCAGAACATTGTTATGTAAGTTTTGACAAGCATATCCATTTAAACAAAGAAAAAATGGAAGATTTAAAATTTTATTTTTTATTTATTTATTTATTTTATGATTTCATTTTTCTTTGAACATCATGACTTACCCAGGGCTTCTATGTGACGAATTCCGTTAATGCATTTTTCAAGATTACTTCGCACCTTGACAAGCTTTGGTATTTGAAATGAGCACTAGAAATAACAAAATAATTTGCGAACATTAGAATTCCCATGTTGTTCAATAAAGATTGATTTACAAATAGGTCACAATTCTAGAATTTAAATAATTAATCCTGAGACATTTCATTCTTTAATCATATTACTAAAGAAAAAATAATGTCATGAAAGTAATGATAATTTCTCAAAATGACATGATGGTTTGTCATATCGTAATTAAGGGAACACGTTTGTACAGTCTTGACTTAAAAGAGCAGTAAATCGGATATGAAATTAAAATTAAATGTACATCTTTAACATATTTCTGATAAATACCTGAAGACCATAGCCATTTAAGCATTATTATACGATGGGTTTTTTGAAACAACTACATACAATTTAGGAAGAAAGTTTTAATACAATACCTTCTTTAGATCATCCTTGATACACAGAGAAGCGTCGGATGTTTTCTGCAGTACTTTAATCTCTTTCAATACATCTATAACTTCAGATATTGCATGTTTTTGACTTCTCAATAGTTCAAAAGGATTTGTTCGAATTGACAATGTTAGGTACGACATCTTTAACTGCATGAAAAGAAAATTAACATTTTTCAGACATCCATGTTTGATTCTGAAAGTTAAACTGTACGCTAAGAACTTTCACACCAGTTCAAGATAACAAACATCTTGTAGATGATCCCTAGTTAACTTATGTGATCCAATCATAAATGTTCTATAATACTAGTGTACATAAACATTTTTCTGTTTATTTGTCTATTTTAAGAGATTTCCTTATACAAACAAAGGACACAAACTCGTACATCATTAACAAAATTTCAATACAAATAAAACAATCCTATAACTTGCTTATTTCAGTACTGACGTTTTGAACAAATAACCTATTACTATAAACAATGTACCGTTATTACAACAACAACAAAAACAACAACAACAATGTATTTCAGCATTATGTTATATACAATTACTTCTAGCCTACAATAATAGACCAATGTGTAGTGATAGGTCATATAAAAATTACAGTAAGTGTTATTATTTAAACAAAGAAGCTTTTGATTACTAACACGAGACTGTTGATTCATTTTACTGCGGTTGCAATTCTGTTCTCCGTTTATTAGCAAAGTATAGATATTTTGATAAATTGATAATTTCTTTCTTGTTTTGAGACATCATTAACTTTTGCAATGTTGGTCATGTAAAATAATAAGGGTAAAAAATTTTGTATCTTAAATCTATATATATCGGGCAAGTAAGTAGAAAATTGTATTCATTTTCAATGAGTGAGGAACGACAAAATTTGCAAGTTCTTTAAAATCTTGGAATATTATAGTATCTTTCCCTCTCAATTTCAAGATTGTGTGATGATAAACGAAATCTACTACGAGCAATTCTGAAACGTCTTTCTAAACTGTAATAATCAAGATAGGGTTCGATAGAAAATGAATATTTTATCCTACAATATGTTAAGAGTATTTGAGAGTTATTTATTTCTGAAAACAAGGTTTGATGATATTGGTCTAATATTCTTTGTTTTATAAATTCAAAAACAGAAAAATGATGATTTTTATGTAAATCGTTCCATATCTGAAACACCCTGTTTGTTTAATATTGTTTAAATTTGATATGCTTAATTTTGGCCATTATAAGTTACATTGTTATCTGCATCTAGTTTTAGCCTATTATGTATTCGTTTTATTAATTTGTTGTCTTCCAATTTTTGAATTTTTAACCAATACCTATTCATGTTTATTTGTCTTACAATTTTCATTGGTTGCCTACCAAGTTCTCCATATAATCCTGTCAGATTTGTTGAGGTATTAACAACTATGATTTTTCAGCAAAATTTCGTGTGGATCTATTCAATATCACTACCCTCAATATTTCCCCATACCTCCGAACAGTAATTTAGAATTGATGCTACTAATGAATCAAAGAATTTACATTTTTCACTAGTTTTGAATTCATATCGATGAAGAATAGCAAACAGTCTATAAAGTGCTTTCGATGCATGTTCTGCTATGCTTTTTTGTGTTCGTGACAAATTTCCATTTTCAAAAAGGTATATTCCCAAATATTAAAAAGACGTTACTATTCTATTTCAAGCTTTTAACCATAAAGATGAAAATTAAATTTTGTAGGTCTGCCCCTTTCAAAAAACATAGCGTTGGTTTATCTATGTTTATATTTAATCCGAAAGTATTACAGACAGTATATTTCGATATCTTTAAGCAAGTTTTGTTAGGTGTTGGGATTTGTAGCAAATTATACTTGGTCATCAGCATATAAAATTAAAAAAAAACAGACTAAGCTCATTTAAGGCGAAATTTCCATCAAGGTCTGCATTTAAATTACTCATTAGATAATTTACGAACATCATGAGCAAAAGAGAAAAACTGGGGTCTCACTGCTTAACGCCTTGATAAGAGTTTATAACATCATTATTTACTACCCCATTATATTTAATAGATGCTCGTACTACAGTGTACATTGCTTTTATAGCTTTTACCATTTTAGTACTTACATTTTCTGCTATAAGTTTTTGCCAAAGAAAGGAACGATTAATTTCGTCGAAACATTTTTCATAATCAATAAATATGGAGTTCAGTATTTTACCCGAATATAATACTTTTGAAATAATTGAATGTAAAAGGAATAAACAATCAACCGTGTTGTTACCCTTTTGAAAGCCAAATTAACTATTAACAAGTTTTTCGTGTTTTCCAGTCCATATTGTTAGCCGATTCAGTAGTACCTGAGAATAAATCTTAGATAAAATACAACTAGTATTCAATGATATGTCAAATCCACTAACCTGTGTGTTATTTGTGTATAATGGCGAAGTAGCTTTTCGTGTTTCACTTTTTGTCTGCTTGTCTGTCTGTTTATCTAAATTTCCAGAGTCCTTTTTATTCGATTTCTACTTAGCAGGCATCAACCTTAATAATATGAACACTTCCGAAAAAATAAGTGCCTTTTTTCTCCGATTTCCACAATTTTCAACAAAACATGATAGCTCAAATTTCATGACCAATCACTACCATATATCACGTGACTATAAAGATCGTTGCTATAAAAAAGTTCAGATACCTTGTTTTTCGTTTAAAACATGATAAAAGCCCTGCCCCATTCAAAATCGACTATATATTTAAAACTATTGACTATTATATATATTTAAAAAGATTGACTATTATCATGGCCATTGAACAATAATTGATTATAAAAATGTCATGGATAAAATATTATCAATTGCCTGACATATAGAGGGTCGGCCTCACTCTTTTTATCAAAGGAACGTAAACGATATCTTCTGAAGGATATCTATAGATTTTATTGTGGCTCATGTGGGTCTTTGATTATTCTAATGGACTCTTATCTATATTATAAAATAGAGACCTATTATGGAAAAAAACTCAAGTTGTTTTGACTTTGACCTTTCCACCCACCATTTACACTTGGATAGGCATAACGTCACTTTAATTGATGTTTTATTTTGATTCCTTTTTAATTTCATGGGGAACGTGATCTATAAAATTAGTGTATACGGCGTAGTACTGCCACACGTGACTTTGAAGAAACGTTCGTTCCTTCAGTCAGAAGATCAGTTTGCCTCATTTTTTTCTTTTCGGATGGGCCCATTATACTTTTAACCATGCGTTAAATTCAGATACTAGAAGCAAGACCGGATGACATCCTACAAACAACTTAACTTCCTGATTGACGAAGTTATTGTCAAGTTATGCGGTATCAGTACAAATTCCAGTATTGTATCAGTACTTTTATTTTGGAAGTATTAAGTACCAGTACTTTTACATTTCACCATATTTTGCATACAGACTGATTTATATAAATTTCTACAACGTAGTTTTCTTAATATAAAAATATAGAAATAAATAGGATCATAAATGTGATGAAATTGACTCTTTCAATCTTTTATGGAAACCAATATTGTACCTAATTAATGAAGTACCAGTACAAAATTTTGAGGCAATAATTCAGTACCTGTACAAGTAGCAGCAAATCTGGTTTGCAAGTATTTCCGTCACAGAACCAGTACAGTACCTGCAAAATAAATGTGCAGTACGTTCTGCTGTTCCAATATTAGTAATGCATATCTGTTCACAATTTAAAATATCAGTCACTTAAGTTGTTCTTACATATTTTTTTTCAAAATTAAAAGATTATTTTGTTAGGATGGTCTTATTTTTTTTTATTATTTTACAAACTGACAGAATAGTTTATGAAAATGAGTCACGTGAGTAAGTTTACAGTCATGACCTGTACGAACTGAACAAGTTGTATCGTTCTTTTAACTCAAATATTTTTAAATGTGCACTTAATAATATTTAATTTTATTGATTTATAGAGGCATATTAGGAAATACGTTTGTGACAGTTGTCATTACGGATATTTATCGTTTCCTTTTGATAGAAAATTCCAGCACATTCGGTTCGAGTCAGACATACCGGGTGCGGTGATGGCAAGAGTAACACCCGGAAGCGAGAAACACCTTAGCAAAGTCTCGAAAGAACCATCCTCCGGTTCAGTTCAGGTGTCTGTCCAAGAGTTATAACGCCTGGGGGTTCGGGGTAGACAGCAGATCGCAACAGATATTTGGGGCGAAGTGTGCGCCAAGGTAATCAGTCTTGTTATTTAGGAAATAGATATCAATTCTGAGTGCATTGTTGTAGAATAATGCACGGTTTGAGTTCAAATGCGTAGTAATATAATCACGAAGGCCGATAGGCCTGGGTGATTAATTACAAAGCATTTGAACGAAAAACGTGCATTATTATACAATAATGCACGAAGAATTAATATCTATTTCCATTCTAACACGTCAAGAAAAAATATAATTATTATTATAAAGTTGGACTTTATGTTTGGTGGTTAAATTTGTTTTCGCCTCAGAGTTTCCAATAGAAACGTTCTTTAAAGGATGTTCCAATGTGTTGAAAAACTGTCGTTAAATCTACCGAGGATAGAAACATTTTGAGAATAACAAATTTTGAAAATGTTGATAAATCTTTCTTTGTTTATTTTATTTCACTCTATAATTTTTCAAGCGAAAAACAAGTTATTAAAAATGTAAAACTTAACTCGGTTGCGACATTAAACTAGCGTACTTTATTTGATTTTTTTGCACGTGCTGTTTGGCGCTACATTGTGACGTCACGTAAACAACACTTTAAACGTCTGTACAGCGTAAACGACTGAATTAAAGATATTGGTGTTCGGATTAATTTTCTTAGTTCATTCACGGTTTTGCAAATAGAATGGTCTTGAACGCGCTACAATTTAACATGTCTCGGTACAACTCTTACAGTTTGCTATACACAAATAATGTAAGTGTTCAAGAAAAAGGCGAACATTAAATACAAGAGCAAAAATGAAAATTTTTACGACATGGTGTTATTTAAAAAACTTTAAACTTGTGAAAAAAGGATAATTATTTCAGATTTTTTTTTTTTAAAGCCATATTTGTTGAAAAACATAAATAGCTTATTCAGAATATTTGCCGATAAACGGCGCCATTTTGAAAGAAGTTGACATGATACGACTAAATAACATTTTCTTCCCTGTAAAATCAATTTCTATTTTGTCTTTTAACAATGCATTAATTTTAAAAAAGCTCATCAAACTCGGACCTATTTTCAAATATATGCAGTAAATTTTTACATTGACACCGGAATGAAAAAAAAAATTGATTGATTTAACATTATCTTATAATTTGATTTTTGAATGGTGATGTACTATGGCAGATCACGGCTGGTAGATAACTCAATCACGTGACTCGACCGAGACATCTTTTGTTCGGAAAATTGGTCCAACTCCAGACCATTCTATTTGAAAGACCCTGGTTCATCATATGGCATTATTGATTGTTTTACAATATTTTACACTGTTCTGATGTAAGGAATAAACAAGAAACGTAGAATATTGAAATTAACTGTATATTTATTATTTTTCAAAGCCGTAAAAATATTTAAAGTTAAAATACGTAGACTATTATATATATAATATATACTATTGTTTGTTATTTCTTTGTATTGGGTATTTACGTAACAATTTTTCTGCTAGCGGGATGATTCAACCTATGCATACAAAAACCCACCTGTGCCTTCTGATCATGGTCTGCAAAAATTCTTTTTTTTAATTCCCGTAAAGATGATGAATGGCTTTGTCCAGATTGAAGATATTGAGCGTGGTAATGATTTAAATACAAATGATTAGCCGTGTATGACAAGCTCGTTCGTGTTGTTATTACACTGCATAGCAACGTTTATAATCGCAATTAACGAGAAGTCTCTTATTTTCATAGCTTTATTACTAATTTTAACAGTTGGATCAAAATAATTGAGTTGAGTTAAGATAAATACAATTACCGCTTTAAAATTCTACAATTAATTAGGTTAAACGTCAACTAAATGACTTTTTCAAAGTAATTTGTTCACAAGGTGTTCAAATATATGAGATTACTTTAAAAGGTATATCTCGATAAAAAACCTATTAATTTAAAAACTGTTTTCACAATCTTATTCAGAAACAAATTCTTTTTAATAATGAGATAAAAACCAAATTTCGAAACATATCTCTATTAATAGAGAGGATTTAAGAGAGACACAGGCAACAAATTATTTTTTCGATTTGAATTTTTCATTCATATTCCGTAAATGTCCTCACTAGGCAATCACAGGATCATTATCAAGAATAAAATGGTGGTTTCCTAGCTTTACCCACGTGGGTCAAGTTAGAGCATTTAGATTTCACAATAGTTGTCACAGTGAACTCTGGAAACGTTAATTAACATGTCAATGAATGAATTTGACTAATTTCAATCACACAATAGCCACACTTTCTGTTATTGTAACATTCAGTGTTTGTTTAAGTCACATGACTTGTTTTAAAACTACTCGGTAATTCTGTCGGGGTCTAAATTTCGTTGGACGTATGACGCACGGCGCGAGAAAAACGGTCTTAATGACACGCCAAAATGTGCACTTCAGCGATTTAAATGACGTCACTCTTCTTGCGTAAACACATGTTAACACGGACATGCTATTTATATTGTGTTATTGAAGATTTTAAGGTTTACTTACGTCGGAATTTTGAGGAAAGTTTATAAGTTGGAGGAGAAGTTTGAAGTAAATATCTGTAAAAAATATTTTTATAGAATTAATTAAATGGATACTTAGACAAATGAATGACAAAAATAGTAAATTGATGTTATTTATTCAAATCATGCTAAAATTACTAGCATGAATTTCTTTATAAATACTTTATATTTTGGGTTTGAAGCGTAATTATATTTTCATATATTGAAGAAATTAAGACGCCCACAGAGTCTCCGAGTAGTTTTAAAACAAATCATATTACTGTAAAACCCTCTGGAAATTACAATTACAGATATTCTGGATATTGTTAGATTGAAATAATTATTAGTCATTCATTTGACAGATTTGTTAACGTTTTCATAGTTCCCCGTAACAGCTATTTTGAAGTCTACATGTTATAACCTAACCCACGTGGGTCAAGTTGGGAAACCACCATTTTATTCTTTATAAAGAGAAAAAGATTTGTACCTCTGACTGCTTAGTGTTTTTATTCGAGGACATTTATAGAATATTGAAAGAAAAATTCAAATCGTAGAAATGAAAGTTTTGCCTACGTCTCCCTACACTAAAGAATTAAAATGGCTACCGTTTTCCGTTATTATAAAGATCGTTGCTTTAATAAGGTTCAAATATGCTGTTTTTACCTCTATCTTCAAGGTACATTACGCTCAATCTGTCTGGTTGAGTTCATTTGACTATATATTTAAAAAGATAAATATTATAATGGCCATTGAACAATAGTTAATTATAAAAATTGCCAAGGGTAAAATATGAAAATTGCCTGAAATATAAAAGGCCTGTCTCACTCTTTTTATCAACAAAGCATTAACTACATATTCCGAAGGATATCTTTAGAAATTATTATGATTCATGTGGGTTATTTATTCACATGGACTATTATCTATAATTTAAAATTGAAACCTATTTTTTAAAAATCTCAAGTTGTTTTGACTTTGACCTTTTCACCCACCATTTATGCTTGGATAGGCACAATGTCACATTAATTTATGTTAAACTATGGATCTCTTTTTTGCAATTTCATGGGCAATGAGAGTATACGGCGTAGTATTGCCACACGTTACATTGAAAAAAAGTTTGTCCCTTCAGTCAGACTGTAAGTTTGCCTCTCTTATTTTCTCACCAGATGGGCCCAATATTCTTTTTAACCCTGCTTAAAATCCAGACTGGATGACATCCTACAGCAACTCAACTTCCTGAATGACGAAGGTCAAACGATAGGTCCAGATGATAAAAGGACAAGCGGACCTGACGCTGTGCTGTCGATTGTAGACTGGTCATTGCAGCAGAATCAAGTTAATCAGACTTGCCTTGTCGATACACTCGGTATGATATGATGGTCAAAAGGTTTTTAATATTACTCATTATGGTTAAACTACCATTTTACAGAATCGGAAATGCATTACCACTATGGGTATACTACTTAAATACCAGTACCAGTACTTGTCAACTTATGCGGTATTAGTACAAATACCAGAATTGAACCAATACTTTTATTTTAGAAGTAATTAAGTATCAGTACTTTACATTTCACAATATTTTGCATACATACTGCTTTATATACATTTCTACAACATAGTTTTCTTAATATAAAAATTATGAAAATAAATAGGATAATATATTTGTTCAAAATTTACTAATGAAAACCAAAATTGTCCTTTATAAATGCAGTACCAGTACCACATTTTTAGATAGAAATTCAGTACCAGTACAAATAACAGAAAATAGTTTATGCGAGTAATTCAGTGACAGTACATTTGTAACAATACAGTACTTGCAAAATTAATGTGCAGTACCAGTATCAGTATATAAATAACACATGGGTGTGTGGGTAACAGGAAAAATATCATCCCGAGGAAAATACTGTTACCCGAGGCGTAGCCGAGGGTAACAGTATGTTTACGAGGGATGATATTTTTGCTGTTACTCACAAACCCATGTGTTATTTATTTTATTACCCCGAACAAAAATACTGAGATGATCTGAAATTGTCATCTAAATCTTACTGTAACAAAAATAAACCAAGAGTTACAATAACTAAACTGTCCTTACCTTTTAAGTTTTAAGTGTACTTTACTGTAGGCCTACTTGATAAGTTTTCTTTTTCTTTTATTCTTTAAGCATGTGATGATATCTACAAATCATAAACATACAATAAGCTAGGTTTTATTTAGGAAACAAAACACTAACCCATTTACACGGTTATGATCTGTGAAATCTGATCCTTCTGTTTCCAGAATATTCTTAGCATGGTTTTTGACAAAATAACGATGATATCCTATGTCCACCATATCTGTAACGTTTCACTGATTAAATTTGTTAAATAATCCTTTGTTGCATGCTTAAATCGTCTGCATGTTCCAGTTTGACACATAATTATTTACATTGCAATTACTTCCGTTGAAAACGGATGTTCACTTTTTGACTATTCAACAAAAAGATATTTTATACGCGAAAAGCACACCAGGGTGCAAACAACTAAATTTTATGAGTGTCATAGTGACTCCAGAGGAGAAATTGATGTCCTATCGGGATTTAACGTTGAAAATAGCAATGAATCGAGAGAAAAATGGCGGCCGGCCGCCATTTTATTTCATTTTATTTAGAAAAAAGACCACGTGATCTGTTAAAAAATACTGTTACCTATGTAACAGTACAAAATTCTTAGTCACGTGGTACACTTGCATTAACAGTAAAAATAACTCCCAGATGCCTATGGGAAATTAGCATTACGAAAAAAGTGAGGGGTAATAATAGTATATATATGTATGCAATTAAAGATATCAGTCACGTAACTTGTTCTTATTATTTTCTTCAAAATTAAACGATTACTTTGAATATATACCTTTTATTATAGCACAGTGAAAAACTTACATGGAAATAATTGTACTTTATCTTATATTTCAGGTCAAAATAAGAACCGTTACGATTTTTTGTGGCACTTCATGACAGGACGGAATGAAAAGATCGAGTATCATATGAAAGTACGAGAACCTTCATTACTTATTTTCTTACTTACTTCTGAACTGATTTTAACGGTCTTATCTGATTTTCCTAATGACAAAATATGTATCATAAACACTGTAGTTTAGTGAAAAAGCACACATATTTTTGTGTCGCCTCTACAGAGTAGTAGCGACATATAGGGATCACTTCTCCGTCGTCTGTCTGTCCGTCTGTCCGTCCGTCACAAAACTTATCCGGACTACTCCTCATAAACTACTGGTGCAATTTCATCTAAACTTCACAGGAATGATCAGTACCAAGTCTAGTTGTACATATTGTCAGCATTTTCCGGTTCAATAATTTTTGTAAGAGTAATGGCCCTTTAATAATTTTTATTTTTAAAGTTTGTCCGGACTACTTCTCTTATACCACTAATGCAGCTTCAATGAAACTTTATAGGATTGATTTCTGGCTCAAGTCCTTGCGCATATTGCACGGGTTTTTCGGTTGAATGATTTTTGGCCGAGTTATGGCCCTTTGATAAAAAGGTGTTTTTGTCTGTGTGTTGCCAGATACACAAAAGCTTGTCCGGACTTGTCCGGACTACTCCTCATAAACTACTGGTGCAATTTCATCCACACTTTACCGGAAGGATCAGTACCAAGTCTAGTTGTGCATATTGTCAGCATTTTTCGGTTCAATGATTTTGTAAGAGTTATGGCCCTTTAATAATTTTTATTTTTAAAGTTTGTCTGGACTACTTCTCTTATACCACTAATGCAATTTCAATGAAACTTTACAGGATTGATCTTTAGCTCAAGTCCTTGCGCATATTGCACGGGTTTTCCGGCTGAATGATTTTGGCCGAGTGATGGCCCTTTGATAAAAAGGTGTTTTTTTCTGTGTGCTGCCAGATACACAAAGGCTTGTCCGGACTACTCCTCATAAACTACTGGTGCAATTTTATCCAAACTTTACAGAAATGATCAGTACCAAGTCTAGTTGTGCACTGTCTGTCTGTCTGTCTATCCGTCTGTCACAAAACTTGTCCCCACTACTCCTCATAAACTACCGGGGCAATTTCATCCTAACTTTACAGGAATTTATGTCGCCACTTCTCCGATCATTTTTCCGTCTGTCACAACACTTGTCCCAACATGAAATTGGCCATCATGAGGCGACACATGTGATCACTGATCGCTCTTGTTTTTATATTTTTAATCGTAGCAGGTAAGGCTTTTTCATATTACAATTTTAATTTTCTTTTTAGAACCTGCGCAGTGTTAAGTTGGTGTGGAATTTGCACATGTAAAGATTAAATTCCGTAGGCATGATTTAGAAAAACTACAACAGCTAGCCGATGTTGCAGATAAATCGTCTACAACAAACGCTGTATGTTACCCTCAGTGGTCATGGCAGCAATGGAAACCCTTTCTATAAATTTTACAAGTATAAGGTACACTATCTTTATTGCATTCAAATGAAAATGTTTTAAATGAAAATGTTGTTAATTTTAAAGTCGGAGTTGCTGTACAATAGAAAGAGAACAATACCTTATACATAAAAGTCTAAGGATGAATTGTTTCTATTAATCGTTTACAAGTAACTCTAATTTACTTAACTTACATTTTTATAATAACATGAAGTCAAAAATGTCCATACCGTATAATTAGATCGTATTCATGGTCCTCAAAGATAATATTTAAGCCGAATCTAGTAAAAGATTTTAACATTAGATAAATTCTATATCATTCCTTCTATAATTAAATTAAATTAAATTTATAGGTTAGGATGGTTTTAATTTTTATTATTATACAAACTGACAGTAACAGTATGTGAAATTCAGTCACATGACCATGTTTACGAAGCTTTCCAAGTTGTTTCATTAATTTAACTAAAATATTTTTTAATGTGCACAGAATAACATTTAATATTGTTGATTTATAGAGGCATTTTAGGAAATAAGTTAACAGTTGTCATTAAGGATATCTACATGTATCTTTTTTTTATAGAAAATTCCAGCACATTCGGTTAAAGACAGACACACTGGATGCGGTGATGGCCAGAATAACACATGAAAGCGAGAAAAAGTTTATTCAAGTCTCGAAGTAACCAGGATTCCGGTTCAGTTCAGGTGTCCGTCCATGAGTTATTACGCCTGGGGGTGTCAAAAAGCGCAATAGATAGTTGGTGCGAAGCGTGCGAGCGTTCGTTAGTCAAGACAATCAGTCTTATTATCAGTGATCTAAGTGCACTGTTATAACAGTTTAGTGATTATATATATTTCAAACTACTTGTTTCTATGTTCGTCATATGGCATTATTGAATTGTTTTACAATTTTCTACAGTGCTGTGTTTTAAAGAAAAAAAAGTAAACATAGAATTTTGAAATTAACTATTTATTTATTATTTTTCATAGTCGTAAAGATATTAACGTTAAAATACGTAGACTAAATTGTATGTTTCTTTCTTTGTATTGGGTATATACTAAACAATTTGTCTGCTTAATGGATTATTTAACCTATACGACCAGTGCATACAAAAAAAAACACCAACACACTTGTGCCTTCTAAACGTGTTCTGCAATAATTGCTTTTCAGTCAGTACATATTTTGAAAAGTTTCAGTAAAGATGATGAATGGTTTTGTCCAGATTGAAGATATGTAGTATGGTAATGATTAAAATTCAAATGAGTAAGCTATGAGAAGTAAACGATCTTAAATCATAAAAACTACCTGGAGCGAAGCTTGGGTCATTGTTCATTATAATATATTTCAATAGAATTAAAGTGTTTGATATAGTGCTACATTTCAATATTACTGTATTATTTATTAGTCAAAGGTCCATGATGCGCCGGAAGTGCTTTTGTTTTATTTCTTAAAAGCTTTTTTTATTTCTGGTGTATCAGATTTTTTTAGTTTTAGATTTTTTGGCATAAAATGTTTATAGAAATCACTACTTACCTGATATTTTTAAGGTGATTTCGTTTTCGGTTAGTTAATAGATCGTAAACTGGCCTTTCATTTCAACAACAATATATTTAATCGCAAATATTGACATGACATCTGCTCTTTTGTTAAAAAAAATGTCATGGCGAAATTCTTAGTGTGCGCACTAATCTGATAAATATGATGAGACAGGTCACGGATCTATGCATGCTTAAATAAACTTGTTGTATACATTTTGTTAAATCTTGCTAATTTGACACGTGTGATTTTCAAGCGACAAACGTAATTCAAGGTGACAATAACAAAATACTACATTTCTACTACTTGCAGAAAAAGTACATCTTTAAATATGTTATATGGTGAACTAGGTCGTTATCCCCTAGAGATAATAAACAAACCCAGAATAATCAGCTTTTGGTCTAAACTTTGCACTTCACATGAAAATAAGATATCTAGACTATGTTATAACTATATGTATAGATCGACGTTAAATTTTAAATGGATTCGTCATGTACAGAATATACTCGATAATACTTGTCATACCTATTTTTGGTTAAATCAAAATCTAATAGAAAATCGTTATATTCACAAGAAAATGAACAGATGCCTTTTTTATCAAACATGGTCTGGTTTACTAAGGAATTCATCAAAAGGAAGAAACTATATGATATTTAAAAATGCCTTACCTTAAACTTTTGCCATATAACCAACGTATTATTTTTTTTTCATTTTACAACTGGTAATTACTGGTTACCGGTCGAAACTGGCAGATGGGACCAGTCTTTTGTAAAACATGGTCAAAGGAAATGCACTTTATGTTATCAAAATTTTATTGCTGATGAATTTCACTATTAAAATGCCCTTTCTTTTGTCTTAGTAGAAGAAGCCCTATTCCAAGTAAATATTACAATCGACAGAACACACTCAAATACAAAGAACTGATGCAATCAACTTCATTCTCTTTATTAAAAATGTTGCTATTTTCTCTAAACGTATAATGTCATTTTTCAATAAATGATTCCTGTTCATTTTATATGAGGTACCGCCTAGATACAAAAACAAAAAATACAATAGCTATCAAAAGAACTGTTCAATATGCCAAATTTGTTAACTTACTTTTTATTAAGAATATTGCCTGTTTAGCCTGTCAGATGCTTACATGTTGTTTTTTGTTTACTTTATTTTTCTATACTTCAGAGGCTGCCTGTAATCCTAAAATGTTGTTTGTTTTTGTTTACTATATTTTACAGTACTTCAGCTGCCACCCGTAATGTAACCGGGAGCAATTATTGGATAAACATAAAGCAACGGTTCCCAAATTTAAAAAAAAAAAAAAAAAAAAAAAAAACAATGTTAAGAAATAACTTATCAAGTCAATCAAATGAATCTATATGTTACTTTTTCAACTCATGTGTTAATCCGTTCATTTCTTTATTTATAAACTGTATTCCATATTTATATAAACCCACGTATACACATCCACAAGTCGTCGCACGAGATCTTCAATTACTGAACTGTAAACACAGTCTACCTCGTAAATTGCTGTATAAACGCTAAAGTGATTGTACAATTCAAGATTTGATGACCATCAAATATAAGTATATAATCTTAGACTGTCCCCTTTGTTAAAAAAGATAATTATTAAAGTTAGTAAATACCTTTTCCACAATTTATATTCATACCATAATCTGCATGCAAACTACCATAATTATATTCTACTTTTGTCTAAGTGAATAAATCATGTCGTTCTCATGTATATACACTGTAGAACCTGATTGTAAATAAAAGTATATGTCTGTCTGTCTACTGGTTTTATTGACCTGTCAATCATGTTTTTTTATAATTATTATTCATTACAGGACTCATTTAAATATTTGACCAAAAGAAAAGTCAAAAAGTCAAAGTATTTATTAGTAATTCAATTCAATTCTTTATTCAGCATATGAACAATTACATGTTTGTCGCTTTTAACATGACGACGGCGGTTAATTTTATTATTATTTTTTTTAATATTTTTATAATTATTATTATTATTATTATTATTATTATTCAGCCATTTGAGTTTGAGAAGAGCATGGTATATACACGTACATAATCAGTTCACAAGTATGTCTACCAATATCTGTACACACCGACCCCCGATATGTCAGTAAAAGTGAAAAATATATACACATTTGGAAATTCATTTAAATTTAGTTACTTTAAATTGTTCATTTCAACCACCTTCATAAGCCGGTGTATTCAAATACTGGTTTATATAATTAGTTACAGCTATGCTACTTCAACAAAGTTACTATATAGTACAAAAAAAGGATTTTCTTATTTCTTACAATTACATGAACATATAGAACAAAGGCTATAACATAGGGTGATATAACTGTTTTTTTTACGGTTATGCTTCGTATTGTAGGAGTGACCTCCGTTATTCGTATGTGCATATCTTATAAAAAAATGTAGTAATAATTGTATGTATACAGCAAAAATTACTTAAGCCTTACTTTATAATTACATCAACAATGTTTCTTACATCTATGACATTACTACTGAGCAATAAGACTAGTACTAGCACGTTTATTATCAGCCAAGAAGACATATTTAGCAAGTTTACATTACACACCGGATTGACTGCAAGTAAACAGTATTTGAAATGTCTGAATAGTTGGCCAATGGCAAAATTCTTTAGGAGACATTCATTTCTTAAAGTACGATACAACGGACAGAAAAGTACAAAATGATACTCATCTTCTATAACAGTCATGTGACAAAAGATACATTTCCTATCCACCCTATCAATGTTTCGATAACGACCCTCTTCGATTGCAAGTTTATGAGCAAAGCACTGCAGTCTAGTAATGCTATTCTGTGCTCATTTACCTTAACATACAAACAATATTTTTCAATATCAAAACTATTTTTTTTTTTTTTTAATATTTCTTTTATTATGGAAGTATAGAGCGCGCTCATTCTAGTGATTAACATATACAATGAATGTTTTATTTAAAAATATATAGCAAAACAGTTCTGGGCCGTTTTGATTAGGTGTTTGTCCCTCGCAAACGTGGTAAAGGCACCATGATATTGAAAGGGATATTTCCGTAAACATCCAATTATACAATCTGCCTATTACTAAGATCTATATGACTTCAACATTTTTACATGCGTTACACTTGGGCGCAGATAATCAAATTACAACCATTGTTAATCTTATTTGTAGAAATAGATCTTTTTAACCGGTAATACTTTATCAAATATTTATTCAGTATATATTATGGTAATATCCAATGATTATATTTCACAAATTTTAAATAATACGATGTGGAATTTTACTGACACTTGCACATATAAAAATAAATTCTAAAAATGCCGAGCTTTCATCGTTTGAATAAAGATAATTTTAGTTTCACGTGGGTATTATAATGAATTTTTATAAATATCTGATAGATTTAGTGATTTTATATATGTTTAAATATATAACTTATATATAACCCCCCCCCCCTTCCCCCGGTCTCCTGTCCCCTTCCCCTTTGTGGGCCTATTATTATTTTCTTTGAATTCCTAATCAGTTACAAATTATTTATCATTTAATGATTAACCTGTCCGTGCTCTGTCTTTGCCCTGTCCTGTTTTTGTTTGGGGTCCGCCTGGGCTCCTTGCCATTGGTTCTTGTTGCTGGGTCGTATGGGGGTTGCGTTCATTGAACGCCGCCTTTCCTTGTTGATCTTGTTTATCATATTTTACTTGAAATTACCTATTTTATCTTCATTTTGATAAATTTAAGGGGGTCAGTATACGTTTCCGTGCTTCGTTTTATAACTTGATATGTAGTAAATTAAGGCATAGTGTCTAAAGTACCAACATAATTCTGACAAAATTGAATATATAGGCATTCTATAATTTTACTTAATTAAGGTCAGTAACAAGTATACCTTAAGACGTATTGTACCATAAATCTCTGAAACCCAGATCATCTAACAGTGATTTAACACTTTAACACTAAGAGCCCATGAGCTCTTCACAAGGTTAGGCGTATCATACATAAAACATTCATGGATTAATGTATCCGGAAACCTAACAATTTTAATCAAGTACTTAATAATTCTTTCTTTTCTTAAGATACCAAGAGGCACATATCTGGGGCTTTATGAAATCCCCAAATCTCACAACCATAATTCAAAATTGGCAGTATCTTTGAGTCAAATAACTTGAGTTTTTCACTAATACCAAGAGGCACAGCTTTAAATAAAAAATTCAATGTAAAGAAAGCTCTTAAAGCCTGTTCTGACAAAGCTTTTTGAGCACCAAAAAAATTACCATTTGCAGACAATGTTACACCTAGATAACCAAATTAACTTACAACATCTTAACTCGTGTTCTCGTAATATACTCAATATGTTCTTGTCTATTACCTAATTTCCATACCATAACATATGATTTACTTCTGTTTACAGATATAGTCCATTTCAGACAATAAGCATGTTTGTTCATTAAAGTTTGCAAACCATCTACATAGTAGGTAAATATAACTGTATCATCAACAAAAGTATCACGAAAACTTGCAAATCGTTTAAGGATATTAAATCAGCATTTATATCAAAACACTCTTTTCCATATCATTTATAAACAATATGAACAATAGGGGACATAACGTCTAACTCTGTTTAACTTCATAGTAACAATCAAAATATTCAGTCAAATTACTAATAGAACGGACACATATCTTTACATTATTTTACATATTTTTCAACATGTTTATAAACTTAGATGATATATCATACCTTAACAGAGTTTAAACCAGATACCATTTCTAAAAACAAGCTCAAAAGCCTTTTTAAAATCAACAAATGCACAGTACATTTTCTTTCTTTCATGCTGAGTAATCATATTAAGTAAAGACTGTAAAACAAAAAAATGCAATCAATAGTACTTCGTTTTTGTCGAAAACCATATTGAAAGTTAGTTAAAAAGTCATTATTCACAACAAACAGACGTTCCTGATTTTCAAGTAATTGAGAAAATAGTTTAGAAAAATTACTAGTTAACATTATACCTCTACAGATATCTACATTATCGGTTTCCCCATTTTTATGGACAGGGACCAATATTCCTTGTGTCCAAGATTCAGGGTAAATATCCTTCTTGTATATATAGTTAAATATTTTAAAAAAACAAGATAGGAAATAAGATATGTTTTGAGTCAATGAAAATTTCTGGTATAAATAAGTCTTCACCAGCACTTTTCTGCCTTTTTAATTGATCAATCGTCAATTCAAAATAACAATTTACATTCTGATCATTAGCCAGGTCACAATATACATCAGAATCAGAAAAATAAACCTTTAAAGTTATATAAGTGATATTTTTACATTTCTAATTTTTCTTACAAGATCCCAAAACATTTTTGGATTACTTTTTGATGCTAAATGAAACTCCTCCTTTTGTTTACTACCAAACAATTATTTAGCTGGAAGCTTAAGGTATCTATAAAAACTTCGCTTACCAATAGCTACACAATAATGTTTATGTGTCCTAGACAAACGGTATTGTTTGTTAGCATAATTTAAAGTCACGCTAAGCCTGCAGACAGTTCTTGTTATATTATGAGATACACTTTTTTCTGTTATCCCCTACACTACCTACATATTTACTAACACCAAAAATTGAATATGCATTCTTGTAAAGTATGTTCCCAAAATCTTTTACACCTTCATCAATTTAAACATTAGAAGAACAAATGTTTGAAACAATATTATTTAACTTTGTAGTATCAGCTAACATTGCATCATTATATATATTTACCTGATTTATATTCCACACAAAATTTGATAAACAAGATCAACAAGGAAAGGCGGCGTTAAATGGACGCAGCCCCCACAGACCTAGCAACAAGAACCAGTAGCAAGGAGCCCAGGAGTATCCCAAACAATCACAGGACAGGGCACAAGGCAGAGCACGGACAGGCCAACCTGCAAAACGACACACAAGAATAAACGATTTGTAACTGAATTCAAAGAAGACAAATAAATGATTGAATATAGGCCTACAAAGTCAAAGGGCACAATTTACAAAACAATTATCAGTACTTACATTGTTACTCACAAAACTAGCCTAAATATTTACTTGAATAGGTCATGTGTAGAAAATGAGCAGATATCATGAACAACAATACTACCGACAATCGGAAATAAGTGATATGATAAAATTACATAATCTATTACACTTTCTACTTTATTAGACATAAAAATGAAGCGTACATAAATCATTTTTCCAGTCTACGAAATCTGCGTCAAACGAAAAAAAATACTATGAAAAGAAACGGGGGTTAGAAATAATGTCTCTTGAACTAAAATTCACCCAAAACCAACATTATATAACTTATTTATTGCGCAAAGGATGAGCGTACTACATTTCATACTGAATTACAATCTCGTTGAATAATAATAAACGCTAAAACGTGCCGTGATTTAGCACAAAAAACACACTGGCAATAACAAAAGTTATCATAAGAACTCTGTGACATTTTCAGAGTTATCACAAGAACTCCGGGACATTTAAAAAATCGGGTATAAATCTGTTAGCCGGTGCTTTATGTTTGCAATTTTGCATTATAATTAGGTAATTATGCATGGCAAGGATGAAGACCAGAAATAAACCGGTCAATATTTGTGAATTGGCAAATAATTTGGAAATTTTACTGAAAACTACCAGATTTGAAGTAAAAGGCGATGAAAATGGCCTGTGAATTAGTTATTGACACAAAATACAAGATGTAAGACAAGCTTAATCATTAAAGTTTAATTTAGCACCTAAAACTCATTTTTGAAAGATGAAAATAACCATTTTTAACGAGTGTTTTTGTAGTATATACAGATGTTTTCCGACGAACTCCGTGAAAGTTATCACAAGAACTCCTGAACAAGTTATCATAAGAACTCCATCCTTCTTGTAACACTTCCTCCCCCGTGAAAGCGAAAAATGGTAAATAAACTACCGGTTTATTAGGCGTGCAGGCGGCGTCTAGTAGATAGGCATTTGTCCATACAGCAATGGGGAACATTTTAGACTTGACTTTGTGTATTTTGGGTTTTGTTTTTACAAAATCACACTGTTTTTAAATTTTCTAATAAAATAATTAACTTCTTTGATGTACAAAATGTCACAGAGCAATAAACGTTTAACTGAAGTGATAGTGACATGTTTGAAATTCATATTCTTTTTATCAATATCTAATTTTATCTACATAAAAAATAACGTGCCAATGAGCCAGTCTGTAGTCGATCGTTCTTAAACTTAACCATTGTGAGAGGTAACGACTGAGGCAGTGTCACTTACTTCATTTTCTTCGCCTCTGTTAAAGTTCGTCTCCGCCTTAAATTGTCGTAAAATTTAATATGATGCTCCGTATGCTAGCATTTAGTCTCTATTGACGGGGCGGAAGTGAACCAGGAAAACTTAGATCAATATCACTTGTCGAATCCTTAAATTATTAATTACAAAGCCTAAACCACGCCCACTATCAGAGAGGCGATTCTGCCTCAAACGTTAAGAAAGTACGCCAAACTCTGCGCATCGGGTTACGCTACGGCCAGTAATGGGGAGATCACTGCAGAACAGTTCGTCCTCAAAATCATTTGAACATTATGCAATTCGTACCATTATTTTAAAGGAAATATTCTCGGAACATATTGTCTTGAATTTATTTTGAGTTTACCAATCATTTCAATTTTACCTGTTATCCAATTTATTTTGCTTCGACCAGACGTTTCAATCTTTGTCGCAACAGACAAAAAATTCAGAATTTCAGACTTGGCATTACTTTGTGAATTTATGCATTAATTTCTCCTTATTCACACAAATATGCAACTTAATTATTAAACAACGAGCACATATCAAGAACATGGAGAAAAATTGATTTGTACTTCGAATTTTCAACTGTAATAGAGAACGATTTTCAATGCTGATTGACTGTTCACATCATTTGGCTGCGTCTTTGATGTGCAGTTGTTTCTTAATGTCCCTCGTGTTTTATGATCGCCACCGCGTATGTCTATGTTTTTTCTTATTTATATTTTAAACATTATTGAAGGTATGATTGTTTTAATTTATTCCTTTTGGGTTTTAATATATTTTGCAATTATTTGGTAAAGACCATACTCTTTTTAAATCCATTAATATTAGAATAAAGAAAATCAATAAATGTCAGTTCAATGCCGTAAATTTCAATACAAAACAGACAAATCAGTATTTCTAAGTTGTTTCATATCCGTGTAGACAATTTTGCAAGCCCTATTAAAAATAGGTCTAAAAACAATTCCAAAATTAGGGATCGAACCACAGACCTCTCATAATCAGTCAACCGGCTGTGCTATATAACCAGAGCGTAAACATTAATATATATTATACCTCATTTGCATACGCCCTTCTATATTTAATATGACGTCATCCGGTCCATAAACCGCATACAGACCGGGGTCGGTCCATAATTCTTATGAAGACCGTTAAAATGTAACTTTCACGACGTGCGAATTTCACGACGACACAAACAGGCGGTAACTGTCAAAATGGCTAGGCGATTCGCCTCTTTATCAGAGACCGATTTATTTAATTTAATAAAAATTTTTTTTGCTGCATCGCTTGAAAATGATAAAACAGAATCCGACAAGGGTTTGAGATATTTCACACACTGAACAAGTAAAATTATTATTTAAAAGCAAATAATTGTAAAAATTACAGCAAAAAACAAAGGAATAAAAGGATTAACTTCGGTATAATATAACAAATAAAACATGGCCTTTCAGACAAAATGCAAGTTTACGGACTGGTTGGTCAGACTGAGGAAGGTATATGGCCCGAAGCGCAGCTGAGGGCCATATACCTTCCGAGGTCTGACCATATTGCCCTCATATAAACTTTCATATTGCCCTCAAGACCATGTTTTATTTGTTAAATAAGATAGTGTGACTTTTCAAAACATTATTCATATACTCCATATTAATTCTCGTAAACTATTCGGACAGAACCTAAGTGGAATCGAATATTCAAATGAGTGCTATAATATATTCATAATTGACAAGTTAATAAAATAAGACTATAACGTTATATTGTAAACCTGCTATTGAGAGAATTTTAGCCTTATTTGGTTTGTCTGTCCGTCACTAGGAAGTTATCAAACTCTCTTAATATTATAAACATATGCTAAATAAATCATGAACTTTGATAGTAATCAATTTGTATTGTAATATGTAATCAAAATCTAAAAAAGGAAACATAAAAAATTAAAAAGTAATTTCATTGAAGTTAACACAATGAAAGAACCTTAGTACGTTATTAAAGTACTATATCGTACGATATTCTCATCTAACGATAAGGGGAATACTCTTTTTTAAAACTTCCTGATTTTCCAAATTCTTTACCGGTGTAACATTACTTTTTAGGAGGATATATTGACTTATGTTAAAAGTGCCAGAGGAAATTAGGGTCATAAAATTGAAAGACGATTTTAATGAGTAGCCGACACGCAATGAATGAGAAAAAAATGTTATTAATATTCGGGGGTAGAAAGAGCTTTATTAGTGTGAGAAGACAATATTTAATGCAAATTTCAAAATATGTTAATTTATTGTAATTAGGTAAGGGCAAGTATATATAGTTTATAATTGCTCCTCGCATACTGTAAAATATTTTCTGTTTTCTATGATTTCGTAAAAGAATAAAACAACATCAATTTGCTTAAATAGTAATAGTGAAAATGAAGTTACAAACGGCATGGGTATATCTTATAAATCTGTTTTCTTTTAACGACATAATTTCTGGAAAAGCCCTCATTAATGTTATTAAATACATTTTGTTTCATACTATTAACATACAAGTTATCTTTTTTGTATAAGCTGTATTTTGTTTTGTATTTAATGTTCTCTTTATGTTGCATGTAAAACGTTATTAAAATTGTACAATATAGTAAAATTGTATCATTAAACTAACTTAAAATAAGATTAAGGTCATTAAATATTCATTTATCAATATACAGCAGTGATAATAGTTGTGTAAATTGCTGCATCAAACATTCACAGTATAAGTGCCGCTGGTGTTTTACTGCCCTTTATTCTTTCCGTTGCTGTTGTGTTTCTTCTGGTCCTTTGGTGTCAATGATAATTGTAAGGTTGAATACCGATTTGCTACATTTGCATCTTTATATTTTGAGAATATTTGTTATCTGTATTTAAAGAGTCAACTCAACATATATTATTTAGGTAACAGTCAATTTCATTGCTTATATAGATAAATAATTGGATATTTGTAAATGCGATAATGTAGGGACTCCACTGAGGTTTTTTTGACATGACGGGACCGAATAAATATATTTTTTGAACGTTATGTAGGTGTGAACCAATAACTCGTGTACACAATTTCATATCATTCGCTCACTCCGCTTCCTTTGGATAATCAATTTTATTGCACAAATTGACCCCAAATTGAAAAGCGTTGAAACGCTTTTCACTCAAATCGACTGCAAGACTGCATTAAAAATCGATCATCATTTTTTTAACGAGTATAATTATACATTATTGTATAGTTTTAAATGCATCTGTTTATTTACTGAAAAAACTTAAATTTTATGCTTTCGGGATATAAGACCTCAGCGGGGTTCGTTTAGAGGGACTCAACTTGAGTCCAAAAGCCTGAAAAAATATTTTGATTTTCTTACATAAATCAGCTGGAGGTGGAGGAAATAAAACAGAAAGATAATTAAGATATATACTCAGAAATAATTAGAAAATTGTGCTTTTTCAGCCGAATTTGAGTGGAAAGCATTGAAACGTTTTCCTTATATTGGGTAATTTTCTCAATTAGAATAATTATTCTGAAAAAAAAACGAAGCGAGCAAATGGTCTGAAATTTCGCACACATGTTATTGGTCAATGCCTACATCAAACGGGATATTTATCTTTAAATTATCTCAAGTCCCGTCATGCAAAAAAAAAAACAACAACAAAAAAAACAAAAACAAAAAAACAACCTGTGTCCCTTTAAATTCTTATATTTTACCTTAAAATGAAACAATTTTCAACTATAGCAGCATGTCAGACAGATCATTACATTGGCTAATAACAGAAACAGATAACAGAAAGATCAAAGATTAAATTTTCATTTGTAGTTAAAATAATGTGATCAAGACAATACTTAGTCGTTTAACGAAGTAATGCGTCGAGGGAGGAAGCGTTTCCACTGTTATGGACAAAACTGGAATAACATAGCTAAATTGTTATTGAAATAAGCTTGAATGTAGCTGAAGGTATATTATACTTACAAACATATTCACAAGCCGAATGTTTACCGATGAAAATGCAGAACATGCCACTGATTATTAGACGGCGCGTGCACGCGCCGTCTAGTAGATATGCATTTGTTCAATGGGGAAAATGTAAGACTTGATTTTGTGCATCTTTTCTTGGTTTAACAAAATCACATTGTTTTCAAATTTCTTATAAAAATAGCTTTTCTGATGTCACAGAGCTTTAAGGGATTAAAATAAACGTTTGACTGAAGTGATAGTGCCATGTTTGCATATCATATTCTTTTTATAATTATCTAATTTTATCTACCTAATAAATAACGTGCCAATGAGCCAGTCTATAGTCGATCGTTCTAGTCTAATGACGGGAACCAAATTCGGGCAGGGAACAAGAGGTATTATTACAATACGCAACGGACATTTTATTGGCGATACGGACACAGCAGAAATATTTTTTGCAAAACAGGCAAAACGTGGTTTGACATGTAATTCATGAAAATAATTAACATTTCAGTTATAAAACAGATTAACTGATTGAAAAAGGTACGTTTATTTTAAACGTATCACGAATATTTGCAATAAGTTATTTTGAAGGATTCTGTCACTGACGATTGTTCTCTTTCGACTTGATGTTGTACTACATTTAGTGGTCCTATACCTAGATTATAGGCGAATAAAATTATGCAATCTTTAGTTTAATCAAGTAGTTTATTCAACAAAACGTTACTAAGAATTGATTATATATATATATATATATATATATATATATATATATATATATATATATATATATATATATATACATGTATATATATATATATATATATATATATATATATATATATATATATATATATATATATATATATATATCAATTTATTCATAACTATTATTTGATATTACAGACATATTTTTGCTATTTGTAAAATAAGAGACAGTTCGTCCTCAAATTCATTCGAACGAACATTATGCAATTCGCACCAATATTTAAATGGACATATTCTCGGCACATATTGTCTTGAATTCATTTTAAGTTTACCAATCATTTCAATTTTTCTTGTTATCCAATTTATTTTGCTTCGACCAGACGTTTCAATCATTGTCGCAACAGACAAACATTTCAGACTTTCAGACACATAACAAGAACATGGAGAAAAAAATAATTAGTGCTTCGGATATTCAACTGTAATAGAGAACGATTTTCAACTCTGATGTTGTACATTACCTGTGACTGTTCACATCATTTGGCGCCGTCTTTGATATGCAGCATCAACATTTAACTTGTATCAAAATCTAAAATGAATATTTAAATGTAGAACATAACGCCGATTAGCGTGTCTGTATTTAGCCAACTATGGATAATTAATGTGTGTTTGGTTCTCAAAGGGGGTAATCGCTCGCTTTCTATGAACCAAAAAAATGATGCAACCCTGTAAAAGATTTATATCGGTCCTACAATTAAGTATGGGTCAATTAAGTTGTTTTTGTTACATTAAACTGATCAAGTTACAGACATGACAATGGGAATTATAGGCCGGGGAGTTTTGGTTGTACTGACATCAGGAAGTCAAAATTCCGGTATCTTATTTTTTTTCACTACTACCGTTGCAATTCCCATTGTCATTGTATGAAATTAATCTCGACTCAGTAGGATTTTGATGAATAAGCATCTTACCGCGATATTTTTCTTCAACCCTGGTACATTCCCCCGTATAAAAGAGGTTGACCTGGAGAGAAAAAGATATTTCCATTCGCTTGATGCTTCATATATAGTTGTATGATATATAAACTTTTGATCATTTGTGCGCTAGATAAGATAGAGCTTATATCTGAGTACCACGTGTCAGCTCGCAAGGTATGTTTTATTCTATTTCTCTAACTTATTTAAAATTTCGAAAATATGAGTGAAACATGTATTATGTTTTAAGCATTTTTAACCGATAAATCAATTTTATTTATACGCGTTGAAAACAAATACCTTACTCTTTTGTTTCAAATATAGTTTACAAGTTTGAAACTTTCACAGATCTTATGAATTCATAAAGTACGTTTTTAAATATAATTAAATTCTTATTTTACATTCAAAAAGGCAGATTTATTTTTGAGGTGAAGATCTTTCTTTACTTTTTGCTTTAAATTTGTTTACTGATTTATCCGTGGAAATTATATTTGATAATTTTTAACAGTGAAAATTATCAAAACATAATTTCACACTGACTACTTTTTAAAGATTTTCCCAATGTGGTACCTCATTTTTATATTCGCCTACAAATCCGGCAAAATCAAGTCTGTTATTTTCATATTTACAAATACTTCTTAACAAATTAAACCAATATTGTAATGGGGACTTACTGTTAAAGTTGATAAGACTACAATGGTTTTCAATACAGGCAACAGGAATGATAATGTTGAGTTCTTTTATAATAATGAAAAAAATAATGTTGTACATAAAACTACTTATTTAGTTTTCGGCTTTGAGTCTTACCATGACAAAAATTATATATTATTTCTTTTCTAAATAGACAGTGTTTGTTTTTCCCAGCCAGAAAGTCCCCGCGTTTTGATCAATACATGGAACAGATTGAATAACTAGTATTTTGTTGATTTTGTTAGTTAGTTAGTTTTTTTGTTAGTATTTTGTTTTCCGACAAAAAAAGACACAGGGTATAAATGTCATGTTTGCCTTCTTCCCTCATTTTACAACATGAGGACTGAGTACTCGAGTAAAACCTTTGACGTAAGAAACCGTTCTATTTATCTATTAATATATCAATGGTAGGATACTACGTCATCGCGCACCTGCTGAATGCTCCCACTTGGACCATTTTTTCGTCGACTCGAAGGTAAAATACTATTTTATTACAAGAAAATGTAAGAGTATCAAAAAATCATGTAGCGCACCAAAGAATGGCTATAGTACTTGAGATAATTGTAAAAAAAGTTTATAGATTTATTGCCTGGTTTAGGTCTGAAAACGGGATAAGTGTTTTTCTCTGAATGCTCCCACTCGGACTTTTCCCGAAACATATATGAAATAAGGTTGAAAACCTTCTTGAAAATTATTTTTAACGTACCGGAATATAAACCGATTATTCTAGATTAGTTTCAAATATTTCTATTCAAAAGTCAGTTTTTTAAAGTTTTTTTAATGAAAATGGAAAATGCTCCCACTCGGACTCGATTTCAGAGATGCTCCCACTCGGACACAAATATATATATTTTGAAAGCACGTTGCTATGTTAAGCTTTTTTGGATTATTTTCACAATTTTTACACCATTTGTCAATAACTACTGTGTTTGGCAACTTTTCCTTCTTTTTACAGAGATCACTTCTTTGATTCTGAAGAATGACGTCGTTGGGCAGGAACAAGGTGCCATGGCAAAGTTTCAACTGACAGGATCACTATACAAAAAGGTGCACTTGGCTTGTGTTGAATCCGAAGGGATTATTCAAAATTATTGCCAACAACAAAGCTAGGACTCTAAGACTTTAAATGGACAGTTTGGGTCTCAAGAATAAAGTTTTGTTTAGATGTTAAGAAAATGGTGGTGTTTTATAAAGAAGTCATTATACATTGTTTAGTACCATACTGGATTAAGATTCTGTTGGACTCGTACACATATTAGAGGCCTGCATTTATTCAATAATTGCTGACTTTAATATCCGGTTAATAATTTAAAACGCAATGGTTTGCGTTTTTGTTAAACTTGTGATTTAGATTTTAAAACAACATAATGGTACGTTTATGAACATAAAGAAGTCAATATTTATCGGTGGATTTGAATACATGTAAGAACAACATGTAAATCATTTTTGTCATAAACTGGTTAAAAAGTCAATGTAATGTCATACCATGGCACATAAAACATGCATCACAATAATTGACAACTTTGACAATTTTAAGTATGAAAGTTATCATGTGTACTTATTTTTACCTAAAATAACACAATAAAATAAATAAGAAAACAAAGATCACAGTTATTTCTTTATCACAGTCTTTACCATATCTTGGTAATTCAACTTACACTTAATAGAAAATGTATTTCTAATTACCTACCTTTATGAAATGTGAATTCGGTATATTCTTTACAAGTAATGCTTTTTGGAACATACAATATTGATAAATCTTCATTTGGGCATTATATTTATGATATAAAACCATAGAAAAATGATTTCAGGATATTTTAATGACGTTAAGATAATAACAATCATACCAGAAGGAATCATAGACAGTAAAATCCCCCACCGAAAAGGAGGAAATACATTTCATAGGGGAAGTAACCCTTACATACATGTAAAAATTCCAAGTTATGACAGTCAAAATTAATGAAAAGTTATAGATAGCCTAGACATAATAAAGTCATGACAAAAATAACACTCCAATGAAGAAAAAAAAACAAAGAAAAAACAACACAGAAGCATTAAGTGAACACGTCTGGTCCTTATGATGTGCTATTCACTTCTATTAAACATGTTCAATATAAAGTTTCAAGTTTGATATCTCAAATACCTTTAGAGGTATGGTCCTTGCAAACTAATCATAGTGAATACAAAGAGCAATGACTCCAAAACTGGAGAGTTGTCATTCTTGTTTGCGGTATTTTACTTTACTGAAATCTATCCTCCAGTGAAGTTTCAGATGAATTGATCCTTTATGACACATTGTTCAAAAATTAACGCAAAAACTGAACAAAAGACAATTACTTCAAAGAACTATTCTTGTGTTTTCTAGAGTATTCCTCCTCACTGAGATATATCCACAGTTGGTATCTAAAATATTTGCTCCAGCTATGCCGTGCCTGTCCTGCCATGCTTCCTAACGTCGCAATGTGGTTTATACCTTTTCCCATACTGGTCACAAACACAAATACTTTCTGCAAAACAAAACGTTATTATATTTTTAAAATGTATAATCAATTTGTTTCTTATTTCAGTGACTCTATTAACGAGGATTTTTTTTTCGTATTCTTAGGCCGACAACTAATCCTCTAAGAAGACATATTTACTGTTATGATAAAATATGTCACAACTTTAGTGATCTTAATATTAGTATCGTATTTTAAAATGCTGTTTCATTGAATTCTAAATGATTATATGAATATATGAACGTAAATATAAAGATATTTTGAAAAAAATGATAATATCTTAACACAGCAAGGTGCTTTCAAAATTTGTATATATTTAGGTCCGAGTGGGAGCATCTTGAAGTTGAGTCCGAGTGGGAGCATTTTTATAAAAAAAACTTTAAAAAACTGACTTTTGAATAGAAATATTTGAAACTAATATAGAATTATGGGTAAACATAACTCGGTTTATGTTCCGGTACGTTAAAAATAATTTTCAAGAAGGTTTTCAACCTTATTTCATATATGTTTCGGGAAAAGTCCGAGTGGGAGCATTCAGAGAAAAACACTTATCCCGTTTTCAGGCCTAAACCAGGCAATAATTCTATAAACTTTTTTTACAATTATCTCAAATACTACAGCCATTCTTTGGTGCGCTACATGATTTTTTAATACTCTTACGTTTTCTTGTAATAAAATTGTATTTTACCTTCGAGTCGAAGAAAAAATGGTCCAAGTGGGAGCATTCAGCAGGTGCGCGATGACGTAGTATCCTACCATTGTATATGTATAGACCTTTTTTACAATACGATTTTCCATAGCAACGAATGTTGCATTTCGCGCATGCGCATTCTACGTAGGGCAAAAAGCAATAACGATGTATACAGTTAATCATACTTTAAGGCATTTATAGATGCGATTTCATGTTATGTCACTCAAAAAATATTAATTTTGGGATGATTTAAGGCGGTAAGTACTGAAAACGTGAATTTATTTTTTAACAGATCTACGAACATGTGCGGAAGTAATAATTCAATGGTCAAAACGGGCACACACATGTCTTTGTTTAAGGTATCATTAGACGACTTTTCCATCAGTAATTTAAATTGAAACAGCAGGGTGTTAAAGATAAAATTGTATTACCCCTGTATTACATAATATTACACAATTTCTATTGTACACTTCCCTTGAATAACTGGATTGGTCAGGCGGCAAGTGTCGCGAACGTTTGTTCATTCAGCTGGGACGATATAGTTAATCAGTTACGCTTATTAAAATGGTAATTTATGTGACTTTTAAATATACCGATCAATGTTTATGGATTTTGAGAAGAGAACGTGCATTATTAAAAATAACATGTATTACGAAGAAGCGGATAAAATGTGTGTTATATCTTTTCCAAACAACCCATCTTAACTTCTCAAGATTTTGAAAAAAAAAATATCTAAAATCTATTTATATGACTTATATTTTTCTGTTTGCATCACAGACAAATCGGATAAAGGATATAATCAGGTATATTGAACACTAAAATGCAAAATCACCTGTTCTGATATTTTTTCTGAATGATAATTAATCTCGATGTCATGTTATATAATTTCTTTTGTTTTTAAATAAACTTTTTCAACAGCAAATAAGTTGACGTTTCATTTGCTAATAGATATATTTCCACATCTTTTAAAAAAAATGATCTCAGTGTCAGGTCCGTGATCGTAAATTCTTAAACAAGTATCTTTTCCATGCCTTTTATGGCATTCTTCACCACAAAGCTATAAAGTCATCTTTTCTATATTTGTTGAAAGCTATTTTATATACTTTCTACCGTTTACCTTGAACTAACTCGGAATTGTCTATGAACTTCTACTATATTTCTATGTAGGGCGAAGCATTTTTTGCCCTACGCAGATTGCGCATGCGCGAGAAAATTCTAATTCCGGTCGATTTTTCATAGCAACGGACCGCGTCGTAAAAGGTATATACGAGTATACAGGTCATTTTATCAGTGCAAAAATAGGTTATTAGAATATTACACCGGCTGTCGGTACAGATGGAATAACTGGCTCGATGATAACTGTTTACAGCGGTAATTAGGCTCTGCCGAGATTTCGCTTAACAGCTTTTATTATGTTGTACTGTATTTTATCGTCTAAATACTAGTGCAAATGAAATTATTGAACTTAAGCAACGGAACTGTGGTATCATTATTATGCATTGAACGTAACCGTGTACACAAAAATCACTCAACAGCTTTAGCTTTCAAAAAGGACATTATTATATGATATACATGTATAGCTATTGACATGAATATGGAGTCCTCAATTACACTTATTATTTACGCTCCATCAGTAAGCGTTCTGTAATTGGTTATTTTGTAGCTGTCTCTGCTTAGGCTTGAAAGTCGAAACAGCTGTTTTAGGTGATGTGTACAATGGGCGAACAGGTACTAAAATGCGTTGATTTCAGTAAAAGAAACGCATTTTGAGCAACATTAACAATGACATTTTGTGCATAATTGCACGTTCGACCCGTCATGAACAATTTCCATCCTTTGTAAAGTTGCATAAAGAAGTTGTGCATTATTTTAAAAGACGATTACAATGGTCGAACCAAATGTAATGAGTACAATGGTGGAACGATTCCATTGCCCGTCCTATTTCGTCAAATTGTTCATTTAATTATGCTTGTCTCTCGCTTGCTGTCTTTCAAATCATACAGACATAATATTTGAAAGTGAAAAGTAGCAAGAAGTATTAATTAAATAAATTCAGCTTCCTTGCTGTACATTCTCATCTCAATAGTATTCTGCTTTGATAACACACGTCTATCCCCTTTTCTTAATAGCTTTTCTTTATTTACATGTAACCATTTCTTTATGTTCTTTCCATCTTTGCCACACAAGCCGTATGTAGAAATATCAGACAACTATGTACTTCATGTATGATATGCAATTTACAGACCTATGTCTTTGCAATTTTCCGAAACTTAGGAACAAGTCCCACAGCATTTATGGGGTACCTTCCCCTTGTGTACCTGCTCGAGACGACATAAATCTGATTGTCTTCTATACGATTTGCCATAATGTCGGCAAATAAATACATCAGAATTTCCAATTCCTGTAAAGATATTGAATTATTTAATATGGTGTGATGAAGTATTTAACGATAATATAAGCGTAATATTAAAATTTGATATATACAATACCTGTATATATTCCATAGATATACGTTAACATGCTTTTTATTTAAAGGAACACCTTTTTCTGCGTCTGAAATACACAAAAAAGACTTTATTTCCAAAATAATTGTCAAAATGGTATGACATTTTATGTATACAATTGTAACTTATATTCTACTGGTGAACTAAATTCTACATAAGATACATGTTTGTATTTTATTATTGTTATTGCAAATAATTTTAAGCTGATATACACATGTGTTATCAAAGCAGAATACTATTGCGATGAGAATTTATAGCAAGCAAGCTGAATTTATTTAATTTAATACTTCTTCCTACTTTTCACTTTCAAATATTATGTCCGTATGATTTGAAGGACAGCAGGCGAGAAAGAAGCATAATTAACTGAACAATTTGACGAAATAGGACAGTCAATAAAATCGTTCGATCATTGCACTTATTAAATTTGGTTCGACCATTGTACTCGTTCTTTTTAAAGGATGCATTACTTCGTCATGCAACTTTACAAAGGATGACGGGGTAAACTTGCAATTGTGCACAAAATGTCATTGTTAATTTTGCTTAAAATGCGTTCTTAATGAAACAACGCATTTTAGTACCTGTTCGCCCATTGTACTCATCACCTAAAACAACTTTCAGGCCTGAGCGGGACAGCTACAAAGTAGCCAATAACAGAACAGTACGTGGATTTTGTACAGGGGTTCCGTGCGGCCTATTTTTATATATAAATCTAACGTTAACTGCATTCTTACCTCAATTCCATTGCTTTTACCGAGCGTTTAGGCCGCCATTTTATGAGCCGCTTGTAAGATTTTAGTCACGTGATCATCCGCAGTGTACAAATGAAAATTAAAAAGTCAAAATTAAGCTTACCTTCCAACTGAAATTCCATACCTTGACAGCAGTCAGCGTGACATAGAACAACACCCAAACTTTAGTCCACTTCCTTGTGTTTCCAACTGAAGATTATAAAAGATAAAGAGCACAAATGACATAAATGTGATATATTCATGATATCTGTCATTTGTTGCGGTTCAGATTAGACTATCCGTCCTGAGGGGACACCGCTCATTGGACAGTGACGAGGCTTGCTGAGTAATCGCCCATGGACAGGTTCCCGAGGGAAGATATTCTGATCCGAACGGCAAACATATGTCAGATATTTTTTATTGCATATTCTGCCATATCATTTCATATTTTAATTGTTTTGCCTCAATAAGATATTTGTTCATGGAAATTAACGTCATTTCATCCATGGATAACTATTTTTTTTACAATGGCATATAATTTACAAATTTAATAACAACGGCGAAATCACGTCATCCTAATATAAGCATATAGTTCCCTTCTAAAATGCGCCGAAATTACGTCATTTTAACGTGGTTCCTTCATCATATGCGCTAAAATGACGTTGTGGTATGGCAATTTGTTACATTTGACCTTTTGAATTTATTATAATTCCTGTTCAAACACTTTTTATACAGTTTACTGAAAGAGTTTCACTTTTGTTTATTTATATCCGTTTTTCGTAACTTATACAAGTACTTTGCATGATGAAAAGAACGTCGTGCTTGAGTACAAATACTATTATTTTCAATTGTATCCAAGTCATTATGTATTTTGTTTACAATATCTACATCGATAAATGTTTGCATTCTATTTTCATCCCGTAATCTTGGTTTATAGTTAAAACTCTCAGTACTTTTTGGCATATTTTTACATCAACCAATATTCTAATAATTCAACCACAGGACTATGGAAGCACTCAGAAATACAGATGACAAAATCTAGTGACTATTTAAGATGTGTAATAGACTTAAATACCTAGTTGTTATCACAAAAATCAATCAGCGCTAACCACCTTGCAAGTACCGACCTTTTGTCACCTCTTAGTTCTTCCATTCAATATATAGATGTTAATAAATGTTCATCAACGTTAATAAAACATCATCAACATTAACAACAACAACATTATCACCAATGATACATCATAATCGTCATCGGAAATCAGCATTGTTTATTATTTTACCAGTAACATGACGACTGTGACAGGCTTAGTCAAAAATATTTGCAAATATTTTTGACATTGATATTTATTGACTTGATGATAACACGGGGGGGAATCACGTGACTTTGTATAGTAATACCCACGAGAAAATGGCGACTGCTGAGCCCCGGTAAGTACCTTATTATGTCAAATTAAGGTCACAACGTTTCTTTAAATAAAAACAAACCTAGCGCAGTCATATGCTCGTTAATTTTCTTCAGAATACAATACAGAAGTGCATTATCGCTACGTTTTGTTGTTTTTGAGAAACATTGTTTTTGAATTGGTGTAAAATGCACATTCAGCGATAGTAATCTTGCACGAACAATTAATTAACTTGTAACCCGAAGAATAAAGAAAATAAGCCTTCTTTTGCACTTAAGACACCAAATCAATCATTTTATTGACATTAGAATTTTCCATATAAAATTTTTGTTGGAAGGTTGTAGCCTACAAATGCTCTTTGCAAGTGTAATAGTAATTTAAACCCGAAAAATTTTTCCCGGGGAAATTAGTAATTTTACACAAAACAAAATATAAGTTTAAAACGCCATTTTTTCCAATAGCTTACTTAAATGTAAAAGGGGAAAACTTTTTTAAAAAATTTCCTTTTGGGTTTAAAATTTTGGCAAGTGTGCCCGTCTCCCGGTGACAGGGGAAGGAAAAAACAAATATCGAGGGGAGTTTTTTAAAATGAAATTCATATTATTTCATAAAAATGTATTCATATTCATATAATTTCAAAAAGTTTTAATTTTAATTTTAAAATAAAAAATTTGAGACTTGACATTGAAACTCAACAATTACGTTAAAAATTTGGGCCCCCTTTTTCACGTTGACGGGGGACCCAAACCCCCCCCCTTTAACCCCCCCCTTTAAAAACCCTAGTTTAAATATAGAGGATATTTGTTTAGTTCAGTGAAAAGATTGGAAAAATAATTTCACCGAGTGAGCCCCAAAAAGGTATATTTCAAAAAGGGGGGCCCGCACCCACGGGGTTGGAAAAATGAACTTTTGGTTTCCCAAAAGGGTGAAAAAAATTTTTCGATTTTCACAAAAATAAAAAAATTTTCTTTTTATTTTTTGAAAAGAAACTTTTTTAAAAAGACTTTAAAACCCCCAATACTAAAATAAAAAAGGCCCCAAAAAAAATTTTTTTTAAAATAATAAAAACGTAAACTTCATTTACGCCCCGTCACGTCTTTAAATTTGGGGTACCCCAGTATTTGTCCCACGCTGGAATACCACGAAAAAACCCGAAAAGGGCTTAAATTAAAAACCCCAGTGAAATTTAAAAAAGTGGAAAATTTTCACTCCCTTTAAAAACAGGGGGAATTCCCCAGTTTTTTTTATCATTTAAAATTTTCTAATAACCACCGAAAAGCATATAATAAAAAGAAATAACTGTGGCAGAAAGGAAATATTACAACACCATAATTTATTTTTTTCAGTATCTGAATTTGGACCAAAAAAACGCAAAGGGAGAAACATTCGCCGCATTTCAGCATTGAAAATTTAATGCCATCTATAGAACTGGTATACCGACAAGTTTTTATTAATTTATTCTTTTATACACGGCAGATTTTATAAAATAAACCCAAGAAGTTTTGTTTAAAATGTTATGTATTATTTATACGTTTTATTTTTTTTACCATGTGCAAATGTTTGCGGTCGTAAACTCTTACTTTTTTTGTTTTGTGATATGAGTAAGTAAGTAAAAGATATTCAGGTGCGTCCATGGCCGAGTGTTTTAAAAGTCCCTGATTTTTTATACCCACATTCTTCTCACCGCTATGGATTCTAGGTCCGAACCAAGTCCTTGGGAATTCTTTCATCAAACTAGCTAAAAAACGTCGGTGCTTTAACTGCAAGGTGTCCCGACATTGACGGTGTGATTTGAAACCCAGCATCTAAGATTGTTTTTATGTAAAATATTTTTTTTTTAGCTCCACTTGCCTTCATATCTTTGACCGTTTGATTTTTTTTTTCAAAAATATTCGTTTTTTTTGAAGGTCCATTATCTCTTAAATGCTATCATTTTTTATTAAAAAAAAAACTGTTTATTTTTGGTAATCTTGTTATACAGTTTCCCGAAAACATACTCATTTGGCTAGATACTCAAACTATTCTTTTACATCTTTGGTTCTTTTGGGGAAAATGGTAATACCTTTAAGTGAATAAGTATTTTCGTATGGAAGTCAAATACTACTTTGTTTACATTTTGCTTACCCTTAGCGCACTTTCCACTTTTAAAATTAAAATTGTTAGTGTACCTTTTTCTTTTAAATAAAAAAAAAAAAAAACCTTATCTTTACTTTTTACCCAATTTTTTTTAAAACCCTTTATAAAAAACACATGTTTTTTGACAATTTCTAAAAAATTTTTAAAAAAAATTTATGGTTTTTCTAAAGGAAAACAATGTGCTTTTAAATCATAACTTGTATACGGGTTAATAAATTGTTGTTTGTTGTTTTTTTGGGTTTTTTTTTGTAAAAATTTTTTTGTTCTTGCGAATTCTTCAATTATTTTTCTTTAAATTAAAGTAAAAAATTAAGATTGCAAAATGTAAAAAAATACCGCCTTTAAAAAAAACATCGTAAAGCTTTCATTTTAATAAACTTTCCCCCTTACCAATTAAAAAGGAATTTTTTTTGGTTTCATTACAGTAAATGGGGGCCAAAAAACACCCTAAAACCTGCAGAGGTCAAAGAACACTATCGCCACAGAAAAAAAACACTGAGCCCCGTGTAATATCAAATCCCATCAAAAGTTCATTTTGATATATTATAAAAACAACCAAAAAGCATGTCGTCCTATAGACAAAAAAGTGAAATATTTGGATCTTGAATAATTGAAGTAAGTATTTTTCTATCTCTTTTAACACATGAACCTTTAACTTTCTTTTTAATGCTATATTTATGCTAATGGAAAAACTGTGGCGTGAAAATTTAAACTATTTGTGTTTTCCCTGTGTAACTTACACACAAGAAAGTTTTCCCGTTCTTACTTACTATACCCACTTGCAAAGGGAACATGGGTTTGTAGGCTACAGGGCCCTTTCGAAAATTATATTTATGTGGACTTCTACCGAATAACGGATGTCAATAAAAAGGATGATTGATTTTGGGTTTGTCTTAAAGTGGCCGAAAGTTTTTTTATTTTCCCATTTTTTTGGTAAAAAATTCAATATCGGCTTCGCTGCGGAAATTACTATCGCTGGGAAGCTGTGCAATTTTCACACAATTCAAAAAATTGTTTTTTTCCAAAAACCAAAAAAACGTAGGAATAATGCAAATTGAAATTTTTCATTTGAAAAAAAAATTTAACGCGCAAAATTGATGCGCTGGGTTTTTGTTTTTTTTTTAAAGGGAAAACTTTTTTGGGGCCCTTAATTTAAAATAATAAGGGTATTTACCGGGGTCAGCAGTCCCCCTTTTTTCCCCCCGGGGGTTTATTACAAATAAAAAGAAACGTGATTCCCCCCCCGTGGAAAAAAATACCACAAATTTTAACCCCGCCCCCCATACCCTTTAAAACCTTTTTTTTTTCCCCGTGCGCCTTTTTGCCAGCCCCCTTTCCGGAATTCTTTAGTGTTTTCCTTTTAATAATTTTAGTTTTGGTTATCTATCAAAAACAACTCCCCCAAAGTTTTTTTTGCGTTATTTTAAAATTGAACAAAAACTTTTTACTTTTAAAATTTGGATAAAATAATTTTAAAATATTTTTACCCCTCAACACTAGGAAAATCAAATTTTGTTGCTGTAAAAAAACTTTTAAAAATTTGATTCCCTACCAATTTTCCCTTTTTTTCCAAAAACATTTTCGGCTTTAAAAGGGTTTTAAAATTTTCATTATAAAATTTAAAAAAAAATTAAATTTTCCCGTCAAATTTTTATTTAAAAGAATTAAAAAATTTTTTAAAATTCTCCCTTTAGGGCCGCCCGGATCCCGAAACAGTTGCCGGGATACAAACGGGCTTTGGATTTTAAAAAAACGGGGGTTTGATTTAAATTTTAAACGTGGGAATTTGGGTCTTTGGGAATTTGGGGGGAAATTTAAAATAACGGGAATCTAAACGGGAAATG